>NC_045992.1:1549442-1694442 GCF_010909765.2 Amblyraja radiata
TGATCTGTGAGTGCGCTGTGTTTCCCAGCTACAAGTAAGAATGTGATTACTCTGTTGTTGATACATATGATAATTCAGTTCATTGTCATGTGTACCGAGGTACAGTGAAAAGCTTTTATGTTAAACACTCCCGGAGTACGTGGGGAGTGGGGTACAAGGAGAAGTGTGCGCCCATCCTCTCCTGAACCCGAGCCGAAACGTCACCTATTCCTTCTCTCTATAGATGCTGCCTCACCCGCTGAGTTTCCCCAACGATAGTCTGAAGATCACCATCAATGATGTCGATAGTAGCTCAGGACTGCTCTCTAGTTATGAATCAGTTGCCTGATAACTGATTGCGGAGAGGAAACTGTGCCTGAATCTGCGGCCTGAGGTATGACTGCAGAGACCGTTAACGCAGACACAAACCCCTACCTGGGAAGGCTGATAGTGGGCCAGCCACCTTTCAATGTGTGTGGCATACCAGCCTGGAAGCAGGCAGCGACTCTGCAGAAGGCGGACCTCCCTGGGGGCATCGGGGCTGGCACTGATCACTTGGTGGAAGGTGAAGTTCAAAGCCGCGGGCAGCTGGTGGGCTCGCTGGTGCTGCAGAAGAAACCACCATGCAGAGTATGCAGACCAACTAAAGCCCGTGTATAGCTAGGAATGCAGATGCTGCTTTAGACAACATGGTTATTTGTTACAGATGGGCTGGGCCCATTATCTGTATTTTGCATTTATCAGTTTATTATTCATGTGTGTATATATTTATATCATGGTATATGGACCCCACTGATCTGTTTTGTAGTCAATGGCCTACGTCGTTCTGTGTGCTGAAGCAAAGCAAGAATTTAATTGTCCTATCAGGGACACATGACAATAAACTCTCTTGAACTTGGTTCCTTTATAAGATCAGATTAGAATTCTGAAGACGGGTTTCGGCCTGAAACGTTGCCCTATTTCCTTCGCTCCATAGATGCTGCTGCACCCGCTGAGTTTCTCCAGCATTTTTTGTGTACCTTTGATTTTCCAGCATCTGCAGTTCCTTCTTAAACAGATTAGAATCCTTGAATAGACACAAAATGCGGAGTAACTCAGCGGGTCAGGCAGCATCTCTGGAGAACACTGGTTAGGTGACTTTTCGTGTCGAGACCCAAAACGTCACCTATTCCTTTTCTCCAGAGATGCTGCCTGGCCCGCTGAGTTACTCCGGCGTTTTGTGTCCGTCTAGAGCAGGTGTATCTCAGGCAGTGGGACGGTTAGTGAAGATGTTGCCAGGACTCATGGTCCTGAGCTATGGCGACAGGCTGAGCAGGCTGGGTCTCTATTCCTTGGAGGCTAAGGGATGATCTTATAGAGGTGTACAAAATCACGAGGGGAATAGATAGAGTGAATGCACACAGTCTTTCACCCACAGTAGGGGAATCAAAAACAAGAGCAGTGTGTAAGAAGGAACAGCAGATGCTGGTTTATACCGAAGATAGACACAAAATGCTGGAGTAACTCAGACCCTAATGAAGGGTGATGACTGAAACGTCACCCATTCCTTCTCTCCAGAGATGCTGCCTGTCCCGCAGAGTTACTCCAGCACTGGGGTGGAAGATTGCAACCTGTTTCGACTAATGCAATCAACTCGACGTGCACAAATGGAAGATCAAATAGAACAAGTTGTCCAACAACTTTAGGCTGTGCCTGCCACACGAAAGAAGAAGACTCCAGCACTTTGTGGCTGTCTTTGGTAAATACAAGAGGACATGGGTTTATGGTGAGAGGGCGGAGATTTAGCAGGGACCCAAGGGGCAATGTGTTCAGTCACTATGGATCGAGCTGGTTGTGCCAGGTTCTATGGCAGCATAAAACAGCATCTTGGGACAAGTACATGGACAGGGAATGTTTAGTGGGATATGAGCCAAATTCAGTCAAATTAGATGACCTTAGATGGGGCAGCATGGGTTAGCATGGACAAGTTGGGCTGAAGGGCCTGTTTCCGTGCTGTATGTACCCAGAATGAATCACAAACAGAACTCTGTTACAGCACTGGTTGAGGCAGGTACTATCATAATGCTTAAGAGACATTTGGACAGGTACATGGATAGGAGAAGCTTCGAAGTGATATGGGCCTTGGAGGGATATGGGTGGGACTAGTGCAGATGGGGCTTTTCTGATTAGTACGGGTGTCAGGGGTTATGGGGAGAAGGCAGGAGAATGGGGTTAGGAGGGAGAGATAGATCAGCCATGGTTGAATGGCAGAGTAGACATGATGGGCCGAAGGGCCTGTTTCTGTACTCTGTGACTATAACTTGTATTTTAATGTTAATGCTTTTTTTACCTGTACTTTTTAAAAACTATTCGTACTGTTTTTATCAGGAACTGGATTGTTTTTATTTATGCGTGGAATGTTGAAGTTTTTATGTGCGATGCTCTGGTATTCCCTGAGAAACGTATTCCCATTTTGCACTGTACAATTGTTGCTTTGCATGATGACAATAAAATGATGATAATGATAAGATGCTACATAATGGTTGGGTTTGCGACCCCCCCTGTAGCGAGTGTGGGCCCCTCTCTCTGGGGGCCGGGGGCCCGGGGGCTGGGGGCCGGGGGCTGGTGTGTACCTGGTACCAGGAGTATGCCCTCTCTGCCGGGTTGATCAGGATGGCGATGATCTTTGCTCGGGGAAGTAGGGCCGCAGCCCTCTTGGGCACAACCTCCGACTCGAAGTAGTTGGCGCTCTTCTCAAACGTCAAGTCTGTGCTCACGTTTGACGGGATGGGGAAGAACTCCATGTACCTGAGAAATGATTCAGGGTGTTGGAAGCAGAATGGTGGAAACTCTCCCCCCCCCCCCCCCCCCCCCCAGCCCACCCAACTCTCCCTTCCTGCCTCCCCCCCACTCCATGCCCAGTATCCTCTTCCCCCCTCCCCCTTCCCCCCTGCCTACTCCATGCCCAGTCTCAATAGACAATAGACAATAGGTGCAGGAGCAGGCCATTCGAGCCAGCACCTCCATTCAATGTGATCATCCACAATCTGTACCCCATTCCTGCCATCTCCCCATATCCACTGACTCTGCTATTTTTAAGAGCCCCATCTCTCCCCCCTCCCTTCCCCTTTTCTCCCCCTCCCTCCCCATCACCTCCCCCCTCCCTCCTCCGCACCCCCCCTTCCGCATTCCCCCCCCCCCCCCGCCACCCCCTACCCTGTCCGCATCGTCCCCGTGACAATAATGACGTTCACTCACCAGTCTATTCCTTTGTGGTAGTTAGCGCCATTGAAGAACTGAATCTCCTCGTAGGTGACAGGGCTGGGGAAATTACTCATGATTCCAGGGTGTAAGGATAGGAAAAAGTGCAACGCTGTGGTACCTGAGGAAAAGAGGTTATTGATCACCCAGGCAGCATTTTCAGACATCCAGCTTTCTTCCACTCTGCATTGAGCTTCACGGCTAAACCGTCCTCAAATATCTTCCACGGTGGCGCAGCGGGTAGTGCCGCTGCCTCACAGCGCCAGAGACCCGGGGTCACCCCTGTCTACGGGCGCTGTCTGTGCGTAGTTTGCACGTTCTCTCCGTGACCTACGTGAGTTTTCCCCAGGGGCTCTGGTTTCCTCCCACACTCCAAAGACGTGCAGGTTTGTAGGTTAATTGGCTTTGGTGAAATTGTACATTTTCCCTAGTTTGTGTGTAGGATAGTATTCAGTGTGTCTGGGGATCACTGGCCGGCACGGACTCGGTGGGCCGAATGGTCTGTTTCCCTACTGTATTGCTAAAGGCCAAAACACCAGAGGTCAGCAGGGAGCTCTGATCGTGGCAGAATATTTAATCTGGAGGAAGACTCTCTGATAGTGTGACATCTCCCCTATCACATGGGCCATCCCAGATTCTTCTGAAACTAGAGGAGCTAATTAGTTTGCTCTTAAGTTTACAAAAATGATGAAAATAGTCTCCCAGCACTTCTGATAAATATCGACACCCAGGTTTCATGGAAAGATTCCAATGATTCAACTGGACTAAATCAGGGAATGTAGTTACCAGTTTTTTGAGGGCCGATGATAAGGAACTTTGGCAGCCTGTCACAAGTCTTTTCTTTCGACCAAATGTCCTTGTGTCGTCTGTCATCGCACGGATTCTGAAAATCAAGATTGACTGCGAGGAAATAATCATCTAATAAATCGATAGTTTAAAAAATAAAGAACGCATTGCCTCTCGCACACGCACACACGGATGGGAGTACAAGAGCACTCTGATACCTCACTGCTGGGACACACACACACGCACTCTCAGACTCCTGTACACGCACAGTTAGCGTACATGGACGTGTACATTGAAGACCGGGTTCGATCCCGACTACGGGTGCTGTCTGTACGGAGTTTGCACGTTCTCCCCGCGACCCGCGTGGGTTTTCTCCGAGATCTTCGGTTTCCTCCCACACTCCAAAGATGAACAGGTTTGAAGGTTAATTGGCTGGGTACAAATGTAAAAATTGCCTCTAGCGGGTGTAGGATAGTGTCAATGAACCTTTTCATTCAGAGGGTAGTGGGTATTTAGAATAACTTGCCTGGGGAGGTAGTCGAGATAGATACTGTAAATGCATTACAAGAGACTTAGACATGTACATGGATGGGAAAGGTTTAGAGGGATCAACGTGGGCAAACGGGACTATCTTAGATGGAGCATCTTGTTCGACATGGACGAGTTGGGCCGAAGGGCCTGTTTCCACACTGTATGACTATTTTCCTCAAACATCTCACTTCAACACGTTACGGGTTACGCGGAGAAGGGTGGAGAATGGGGTTGAGAGGGAGAGATAGATCGGCCATGATTGAATGGCGGAGTAGACATGATGGGCCGAATGGCCTAATTCTGCTCCTATCACTCATGAACATCTCCTCCCACGGTTGGCCATGAGATGTGGAGACAAGGGCAACGAGGAGTTCGGGGGCCATTTGCCTGCCCTGTCCTAACCTTCAGAGGTCTCTCTGCACCGCAAAGCTGCATCTCATCCTAAGTAGAGCAGTGCAGCAGCCCCTGATACTTAAAAATGGTAAAAACATTGATTTTCTGAGCGCGGTGGAAGAATCATGTTACCTGGGTCAATTAGGCCAGAGGCAGGCAGCAATGGAAGGCACTTTACTTACTTGCTAATCCCAAAGGGCCCTCTACAAAATCAAACCTGGTTTCAAATCCATTCTTTTGTTTCCCAGTGCTGCCTTGTTGATGAGCGATCCTTATTGTACATGTGCACTGCATGCCTATATCTCTCCTTGACCGAGCTAACCATTTCCCCTTCTCCATCTCACGGAGATGAATTCTCCGACAGTTCTGAGCTGCGCTTCTGAAAGCTTCAATAATAGACACCTGACAGTCCAGGTACTGACTGTGTGCTCCCCCAGGTAACATCTCCAAATCTATTTTCAGCGTGGATTCTGTTCCAGGTAATTGCAAACAGCAACAGCAATAAGCGGTTCCAAAATGGATGTACTCTGGAGACAGTGTCGGTATTTCAAGTGGAATATTAAATCGAGCACACATGACTGGATTATAATCGGACCAGAGGGGTTTAACAAGGTTTGATAGTTTAGTTTAGTTTAGAAATACAGCATGGAAACAGGCCCTTCGACCCACACACTAGTTGCATGTTATCATGCTGTCGTTACCTACACACCATGGGAGGTTTATAGAAGCCAATTAACCTACAAACCTGCGCGGCTTTTGGGTGTGGGAGGAAACCGGAGCACCCGGAGAAAACCCACGCGGTCACGGGGAGAACGTGCAAACTCCGCACAGACAGCACCCGAGGTCAGGATGGAACCCGGGTCTCTGACGTTGTGCAGGGGGCACAGTGTCGCAGCGGTAGACCTAATATCAGGCCTCCCTTCAACCTCAGGTGCTCATGATATAAACAATCCAGGTTTATCCAACCTTGCCTGGTCGCTGATACCCACTGATCCGGCCAGAATCCTGCTAAACCTTCCTGTAATGGGGTGACCAGAACTGTATGCAATGCTCCAAATGTGGCTGAGCCAATGTCTTCACACAGAGGGTGGTGTGTGTGTGTGGAATGAGCTGCCAGAGGAGGTAGTTGAGGCAGGCACAGTAACAATATTTGAAAGACATTTGGACAGGTGCATGAATAGAGGGGTGTGGGCGGGGGGGACTAGTATAGATGGGGCATCCTGGTCGACATGGACGAGATGGGCTGAAGGGCCTTTTCTGTGTATGACTCTGTGACTCTTTAATATTAGTATTAGTCTAATATTGTCACGTTTGCAGTAATTCAGTCAAAAACTGTTTGTGGCGTTTTTCAGACCATTGATCGAACAGGTTTGATGGGCTGAATGTGTCGGAAGGAACTGCAGATGCTGGTTTATACCGAAGATAGACACAAAATGCTGGAGTAACTCAGCGGGACAGGCAACATCTCTGGAGAGAAGGAATGGGTGACGTTTCGGGTCGAGACCCTTCTTCTGAAGAAGATGCTGCCTGTCCCGCTGAGTTACTCCAGCCTTATGTGTCTATCTTTGATGGGCTGAATGGTCCACATCGAATCAATGGTTGGATAAACTAATCAGTGGCAATGGAAGCAACAGCCTCCAGGATGTGCAACTTGGATTACAAACAAACTCAGTGCAGAGCAGTTTAATATGTTGACCCTTACCCTGGGGAATCTTGTAAATCACTGGAGTCTATTTTCAGTCAGAGATTCTTTAATAAACAGAGGGTGTAATTAAGGAATAATCAGCATGTTGCAAAGGTGATCAAGACCAGGGCCTGCCAGCTCGTTGCAGAATTGCTGCATCAGCATTTCCTCACTGTCTGGTTATCAGATTTATTGCTTGACCGACAGATTCACTATCGCGCTGCAAACTAATCATAGGGCGATCACGGTGGCGCAGCGGTAGAGTTGCTGCCTTACAGCGCTTGCAGCGGGTTCGATCCCGACTATGGGTGCTGTCTGTACGGAGTTTGCACGTTCTCCCCGTGACCTGCGTGGGTTTTCTCCGAGATCTTCGGTTTCCTCCCACACTCCAAAGACGTGCAGGTTTGTAGGTTAATTGGCTTGGTATATGTGTAAATTGTCCCTAGTGTGTGTATGATAGTGTTAGTGTGCGGGGATCACTGGTCGGCACGACTCGGTGGGCCGAAGGGCCTGTTGCCGCGCTGTATCTCTAAACTAAACTAAAAGCACTGTACCTCGTAACAATAAACTAAACAGATTTGGTCTTTCATACCCCATAGTGTCTCCATCTATTTTCCACTAGCTTGCTGACTGCTGCCAGAATTACCCGATTCAACACACAACGCACGTGGTGGGAAAGAGCAAACTCCTGATCCAGTGACTCATCCACATTACTGTCCATCCTTAATCCTCCAGAAGCATTTTAGCGCCTCCTGGGACTTCTTCATAGAAAAACACTGACTTATCTTTAATCCATCCACAGCATTAAACCAATGAATCGTCTCTCAAGAATGCAGTTTATACCTCTTGAACCGAGTGCCCCTTTACAGAAGAGGAAACCACAGCAACACATAGCCCTGACTGGGTGAGAATATCCTAGTCCTGCCCCACACGGACATTAGCCAACCTGCCATGTTCCTAAACAACTCAGCCCATCTGTACCAGCACCTACCTGTACATCGTGGTTAGTCCCAATGGCCTGAGAGGCCCATCGGCCCACTGAGTCCCCACTGACCATCAGCCATCCATTTACACTAGCCATATACTGTAGGGACTATACATCAGAAGGTGCAACTCCAGAGCCAACAAGATCATGGGGGACCCCTTCCACCCCAGCAACGGACTGTTCCAGCTGCTACGGTCAGGCAAACGCCTCCGTTGCCATGCTGTGAGAACGGAGAGGATGAGAAGGAGTTTCTTCCCAGAGGCCATTAGGACTGTAAATCTCACCAGGGACTAACACCTACTGTTGTGAGGTGTGTTTTTAAAACTGCAGTTTTTTTCTTTTTCCCTTCCACAAATATGTAATATGTGAATATGTGATTCTGTTCCATTCTGTCTGTAGTTTGTTTGTTTGTTTTCTGCACAAAGTCCGCGAGCATTGCCACTTTTCATTTCACTGCACATCTCATATGTGTATGTGAAGAATAAACTTGGCTTGACCATTTATATCCATTATCCATTTTTAATCACGTATTGTCTTTCCGCTGACTGGTTAGCACGCAACAAAAAGCTTTCCACTGTACCTCGGTACACGTGACAATAAACTAAACTCAGTACAAGTCCTACATTAATCCCATTAATAGTTCAGTTTAGTTTATTGTCACGTGTACAGAGCTTATGTTGTGTGCTGACCAGTCAGCAGAAAGACAATACATGATTATTTTGAGCTGTCTTTACAAAGATCATTTCCACAAGGTACAGATACATGATAAAGGGAATAATGTTTTGTGCAAGTTAAATTCCAGTAAAGTCCAATTAAAGTCTGAAGAAGGGTCTCGACCCGAAACGTCGCCAATTCCTTCTCTCCATAGATGTTGCCTCACCCGCTGAGTTACTCCAGAACGTTGTGTCTACCCCAGGTTTGTAGGTTAATTGGCTTCTGCAAATTGTCCCTAGTGTGTGGGATAGAACTAGTGTTGGGGTGATCATTGGTCGATGCGGACCCAGTGGGCCAAAGGAACTGTTTCCGCACTGTATCTCTAAACTAAACATCTGCTAACAGCTGGATGACTAAATGGCATTAGCATAGGTGGGCATCTTGGTCAGCATGGATGAGTTGGGCCGAAGGGCCTGATTCCGTGACACTCTAAATGGGATTAGTGCAGTTGGGGCATCTTGGTCAGCATGGGCAACTGTTTGATTCCATGACTCTATACAAATAGTTGCTTTAACAAAAAAAACAATGAAATTAATGCTGACATCTAGAAGCTCAGTGAGTGTCTCATGGCACGGCAACAATTCTATAGTTGTGAAAGAATTTTCGGGAAAAAAAAAATCTATTTTGTCAGCTGGGATTTTTCATCAATAAAAAAATGTCTGAACCTCATTAATTCCTTGGCACAACATTATATCCGTAAAGACAGCTCAAAATAGTTGCTTTCTCAAGATAAATGTGTCATGAAAGTGTAACAGTACTTTAGTTTTAACAGAAATAATTGATGTAAGGGCCTTAGGTTGAATAGACAATAGACACGAGATAATAGTTTGGCTTTAGACCCAGATGGATTGGACAGGTTGGAGGCTGGTGAATCTGTGGAATTCTTTGCCACAGTAGGCTGTGGAGGCCAAGTCAATGGATATTTTTACAGCAGAGATAGATAGATTCTAGATTAGTACAGGTGTCAGGGGTTATGGGGAGAAGGCAGGAGAATGGGGTTAGGAGGTAGAGAAAGATCAACCATGATTGAATGGTGGAGTAGACTTGATGGGCCGAATGGCCTAATTCTACTCCTATTCCTTATGACCTTAAACGCTGGCAGGTGGGACTAGTGTAGATGGGACATGTTGGCCGGTGGGGTAAGTTGTGCCGAAGTTGGGCCTGTTTCCAAGGTATGACTCTGTGACGCTATCTAGCTGTGACACTGGAGAGGAACTCTGAGTCCAGGTGACTGGTCCCTACCTGCCACAGAGGGTCCTTTTCCTCTGGGAAGAGCTCGAAGTACTTGGCCGCCAGTTCCACCGGGGGCAGTGTCTGCAGCTTCAGGTTGGTCCAGCACTGCACGAACTTCACCAGGCTCTCGAACGTGTACAGGCCCAGGCGGTCATTGCCGTAGTTCGACAGGTGAGTCATGAAGATGCTGATCTGCAAGGCAAACGCAAGCAAGTGGTCAACTTCAAACATCATGTTGGTCCACGATGGACCACGAGCAACCACCTTGGTGGAGAACGTCTCTCCATGTCATATAATAACATGGCGAGCTGACACATTCTCTGTGGGAGGTACACAAAATTGCTGGGGAAACTCAGCGGGTGCAGTAGCATCTATGGAGCGAAGGAAATAGGCAACGTTTCGGGCCGAAACCCTTCTTCAGACTGATGGGGGGTGGGGGGGGGGAGAAGGAAGGAAAAGGGAAGGAGGAGGAGGAGCCCGAGGGTGGGCGGATGGGAGGGTGGGAGGAGACAGCTAGAGGGTTAAGGAAGGGGAGGAGACAGCAAGGGCTAGCCAAATTGGGAGAATTCAATGTTAATGCCATAAGGACGCAAGGTCCCCAGGCGGAATATGAGGTGCTGTTCCTCCAATTTCCGCTGTTGCTCACTCTGGCAATGGAGGAGACCCAGGACAGAGAGGTCGGATTGGGAATGGGAGGGGGAGTTGAAGTGCTGAGCCACCGGGAGGTCAGGTAGGTTATTGCGGACTGAGCGGAGGTGTTCGGCGAAACGATCGCCCAACCTACGCTTGGTCTCACCGATGTAAATCCCTTTTGAACACATTCTCTGTGGGGACTTCCGGGGGGGGGGAAGTGGGAGAGTCTAGGACCAGGGGTCATAGCCTCAGAATTAAAGGACATTAACGGGTGTCAGAGGTCATGGGGAGAAGGCAGGAGAATGGGGTTAGGAGGAGAGATAGATCAGCCATGATTGAATGGGCCGAATGGCCTCATTCTATCAACACTTTTGGTCTTATGACATTCCTTTAGGAAGGGGATGAGGAGGAATTTCTCCAGTCAGTGGGTGGTGAATCTGTGGAATTCTTTGCCACAGAAGGCTGTGGAGGTCAGGTCAATGGATATATTTAAGGCAGAGATAGATAGATTCTTGATTAGTACGGGTGTCAGGGGTTATGGGGAGAAGGCAGGAGAATGGGGTTGAGAGGGAAAGATAGATCAGCCATGATTGAATGGCGGAGTAGACTTGATGGGCCGAGTGGCCTAATTCTGCTCCTATCACTATGAACTTATGAACTCTTGTCATTTTGTCCAGATTTAGGGAGGCCCGCAAATTGCCACAACTGGTAAAGATGTTGTCAATATATTATTTAAATGCGTAAGGCATCGCACACATCGACACAAAATTGATGCCACATGATAACACCAAAGTATCTGTGGCACAACACCAAGCCATCTCCTGCACTTATCACTAAAACCACTGGGGGAGCCAGACGCTGCAAATCCAATGGCTCACAACCAAGTCGAGAAGTATGTGAACTAATGGGAAGACAATTCAAACCTCTTCCGCTGGATGGAATAATCAAATATTAGAGGGCGCAGCTTTAAATTGAGAGGGGCAAAGTTTAATGGGGAGCAGCACGGTAGAGCTGCTGCCTCACAGTGCCAGAGACCCGGGTTCGATCCCGACTACGGGCGCTGTCTGTACGGAGTTTGCACGTTCTCCCCATGACCTGCGTGTGAGTTTTCTCCGATATATTTGGTTTCCTCCCACACTCCAAGGACGTACAGGTTTGTAGGTTAATTGGCTTGGTGTAAATGTGAATTGTCCTGTCCTGCTGAGCTACTCCAGCATTTTGTGTCTATATTCCATATTCTTTACAGCTTTAGAATAAGATTCAGAGCTAAAGGCAGTTTATGATATCAGGCAACACCAGTCACTGGTGTATTAAGTAAAAGCATCAAATTATCCAGTCATTGGAATTAGCGTTTGAAATCAAAAAGAAATCGAGACAATTAGCGCTGAACAAAAAATGAACGATCAGATATTCTTACTAAATTGCTTCTGAATTAAAATGAGATTGTACATCTTTCCACTGTGCTATAAAAGGGTTTCTTTTAGTCTGAAGCTTATTCAAGCAGCAAATGATTGAAGCTGAATTACAGCTCCCTTTCAACTTACCAACAAATGGGAGTTCATTCAGAGATCCTAAATTACGATTAGTTGCATCTAATGAAGGAATTCTAATCTTGCGTAGGAAGGAACTGCAGATGCTGGTTTAAACCGGAGATAGACACAAAAAGCTGGAGTAACTCAGTGGGTCAGGCAGCATCTCTGGAGAGAAGGAATTGCCGACATTAGGAAGCCTTAGATGCTGCCTCACCCGCTGAGTTACTCCAGCAATTTGTGTCTACCTTCGATTTAAACCAGCATCTGCAGTTCTTTCTTACACACCTCTACCAGCTGTTACACTGTGCTACCCGACATATTTGTCCTCAGATGCTTGTTCTAAATGCCTATTATTGTAGTCATAGAGTGATACAGTGTGGAAACAGGTCCTTCGGCCCAACATGCCCAATGTCCCAGCTACACAAGTCCCACTTGCCTGCGCTTGGTCCATATCCCTCCAAACCTGCCCTACCCATGTACCTGTCTAACTGTTTCTTAAACGATGGGATAGTCCCAGCCTCAACTACCTCATCTGGCATCTTGTTCCATACACCCACCACCCTCTGTGTGAAAAAGTTACCCCTCGGATTCTCTGAGCTCCGGTTTCCTCCCACACTCCAAAGATGTGCAGGTTTGTAGATTAATTGGCTTGGTGTAAATGTAAATTGTCCCTAGTGTGTGTAAGTGTGCGGGGATCGCTGGTCGGTGCGGACTCGGAGGGCTAAAGGGCCTGTTTATGCACTGTATCTCTGATCTAAACTAAATGCACCAGGCTAGAGTTGGCTCCAATCCAAGGACATGCAACGGCACGCCATGTTTGGACGAGGCACTTCATGACATGTCCCGTGTAAACAATGCAGAATGTTTTCAATAGGATCAGTCGAAGCTCTACACACATTTCATTTAGTTTAGCCTTTCGCAAAGGTGTCTTTATGTGGGGAAGAATTATGTGCTGCCTGTGGGCTCGGTTCAGTTTCAAGAATCAGTTTGCAGAGTTGTTTGCTTATCGTTCGGCCAGAAATCTGACCTATTCACCGGGTGGGATTTCACATATGTGGGTTAAACAGTAACTTAGCAGCAAACTTCAGTGGAGTGGGCGGCTTCCAGACCTCAACATTGTCAAGCCAGTGGTATGGATGTTGAATTCGATCATTCTAGTAACTTCTACACTCCCCCCCACCTTGCCCCCATCCTCCACCCTGGCTGTTTAACCAGCTCCACAGTTCACAACCATGTACAGTGTGAAAACACACAGCTCTACGTCTACACAAGGAGTGGCGAGTGTATGGAATGGGCTGCTGGACGTGGGTGGTGGCTGGGACAAGTGCGTTAATGGTGTTTAAGAGACTTTTGAGTAGGTGCGTGGCCACCCAGGAAATGGAGGGATATGGGTGATGTGCAGGCATACCAGAGCTGGTCTCAGTCTCATGGTAGACCAAACATGCTGGAGAAACTCAATGGGTGAGGCAGCATCTATGGAGAGAAGGAATAGGTGACATTTCAGGGTTGAGACCCTTCTTCAGACTGCTCAGAGTTGATCTCAGTCCCATGTTGTGTCTGGACATTGTGGGCCGAAGGGCCCGTTCTGGTGCGGCACTCTTCTGGAAGGTGGTGGGAGTCGGTGGAGGACACTGGACAAAGAAAGGGCCGGTAAGAAGAACTGGGGGGGGGGGGGGTCTTACATTCCGTGCCCTCAAGCTCGGCTGCGAGGGGCACCCACCCCAGGTGGGGCACGGAGGCTGAAGGTGGGCGGGCGAGTAGAGGGACGAGGGTTGACGGGACGGCCGGATGGAGGAGACAGCTGCAACTGGACTTTGTGGCCAACTTCAGCTGGGACTGGGAAATGGTGCCAACAGCTGACGACTACTGCATATATACTCAGTGAGCTGGTTCTATGCCTTATGTGCCCAAACAGAGGATTGTACTTATGTCTTACTGAGCTTCAGGCAGAAAAAGAATCTCACCGTATATTAGACTCATAGAGTGATACAGTGTGGAAACAACTCGCCCACACCGGCCAACAATGTCCCAGCTGCACTAGTCCCACTTGTTAAATGTGATGATAAAGGGCCGTTGACCATGAATGTTGACAATGAAACTAAAGGATCATCATGAATGTTTGACTCGTTGATCGATGGCCCGAGGACAAGGCGACCTGCGACCTAAAGCCAGAACAAGCAACTGCCCGTTGAGCTGATCCAGCACCATAACTCGGGTCAAGGGCAGTAAGGGGTCGGGATAAAGGCAAGCGATCGTGAACAAATAAAAAGCAGTGTTTATCAGTCCAGTAGATTTCACAACACCAAACAGAAGGAGAATAGTCATCAAATATACAGGCGCTTGGTGCCAGCTGCTCATCATCCAGTTACAGAACCTTGGATCGCATTGCCCAATGGGTTATTCGCCATTGTCTACGGACATGGTAGAGTTTTGGATACGTGGGAATAACGGGAGAAGAGGATCAGTTGGGAAAGTAAGGTTGGGGCAGAATATTCACTGTGACAAATGGCAGAGATAACTCAAGGAGACAAGTGATCCACCTGCCCCACTGCGTTCACCACCAGAGCACCCAGCTTAAGGGCGGCACAGTGCCGCAGCGGTAGAGTTAGTGCCTTACAGCGCCAGAGACCCAGGATCGATCCTGACCAAGGGTGCTGTTTGTACAGAGTTTGTATGTTCTCCCTGGACCACATGTGTTTTCTCCAGGCGCTCCGGTTTCCTCCCACACTCCAAACATGTACAGGACTGTAGGCCAACTGGCTTTGGTAAATTGTAAGATTGTTCCCAGTGCATGTAGGATAGTGCTAGTGTGCGGGGATCGCTGGTCAGTACGGACTCGGTGGGCCGAAGGGTCTGTTTCCGCGCTGTATCTCTAAACCCTAAACTAAACTAACTGACTAATGGAAATGTAGGAGCACTCGTGACCTATCTACCAACAACCCACATGGCCATGAATTTGTATGTGGGATTGTGAGATCCCCACCTTCCATTTAGGAAACAATGCTCGCTCTTTGAAAGCAACTCTGAAACGGTTTAATGTCTGACCCTTTGTACATTCCCATTTCATACTAACCATCACCACTAGTTACTAACCAACACCACTAGTTACTAACCAACACTACTAGTTACTAATCAACACTACTAGTTACTAACCAACAACATGACTAGTTACTAACCAATGCCACTAGTTATTAACCAACACCACTAGTTATTAACCAACACCACTAGTTACTAACCAACACCACTAGTTACTAACCAACACCACTAGTTACTAACCAACACCACTAGTTACTAACCAACACTACTAGTTACTAATCAACACTACTAGTTACTAACCAACAACATGACTAGTTACTAACCAATGCCACTAGTTATTAACCAACACCACTAGTTATTAACCAACACTACTAGTTACTAACCAACAGCACTAGTTACTAACCAACACCACTAGTTACTAACCAACACCACTAGTTACTAACCAACGCCACTAGTTACTAACCAATGCCACTTCTACTAACCAGCATTCAAACCACATTACAGACAAACTCAACACCACATGGTCAACATTCTCCCCGCCCACCTAAGAAATCCTCCAACCAACGCAAATATCCGAATGGCAATGTTAGCATTTCAACCCCGACCCCGACCGTGACGGGGCTGTCTCCGAAGGCAGCAACTGGCAGCTCACGCACAGACGCTCTCCTTCCCTCCCTTCCTGCTGCCGATAACCCAGGGACTGAGGGACAGCACGGTGGAGACTGAGGGCTCCTCTGCCCCATCCGTGGTGTACGCCCGGGTTCCTCTGCCCCATCCGTGACGTACGCCCGGGTTCCTCTGCCCCATCCGTGACATACACCTGGATTCCTCTGCCCCATACGTGACATACGCCCGGGTTCCTCTGCCCCATCCGTGACATACGCCCGGGTTCCTCTGCCCCATCCGTGACATACACCTGGATTCCTCTGCCCCATCCGTGACATACACCCGGGTTCCTCTGCCCCATCCGTGACATACACCCGGGTTCCTCTGCCCCATCCGTGACATACGCCCGGGTTCCTCTGCCCCATCCGTGACATACGCCCGGGTTCCTCTGCCCCATCCGTGGCGTACGCCCGGGTTCCTCTGCCCCATCCGTGACGTACGCCCGGGTTCCTCTGCCCCATCCGTGACGTACGCCCGGGTTCCTCTGCCCCATCCGTGGCGTACGCCCGGGTTCCTCTGCCCCATCCGTGACATACGCCCGGGTTCCTCTGCCCCATCCGTGGCGTACGCCTGGGTTCCTCTGCCCCATCCGTGACGTACGCCCGGGTTCCTCTGCCCCATCCGTGGTGTACGCCCGGGTTCCTCTGCCCCATCCGTGACGTACGCCCGGGTTCCAGCTGTTGTTGAACCTATGTTAGTCCAGGCTAGTGAAGGACAGCATGTCACATTGCTGACTTGTTTCTGACAAGCATCACTCGGGCATAATAACCAGCCTCTGGGCAACTCCTCCCCCTTCTGTCGTGGGGTAGACTGAGACTGACCCCCCCCATCCAATCTTTCCCACTCGTCACTCTAATTTCATGTCTCATGTTTTTTGCGTTTTTTGATGTCTCTGCGCTCCAGTTCTTGATTCCCTTACCCTGGGAAAAAGACTCTTTCATTCACCCTATCAATGGCCCTCACGATTTTATACATCCCTATAACATCACCCATTAAATTCACGTTCACTCTGACTTTGAAGATGATTATATCACAGTCACAAGGAGATAAGGTGCAGGAAAAGGCCCTTCGGCCCACTTAGTCCATGCCGACCATCGTGCACCCCGTTCTACTCCCCCTCACACATTTCCTCACTTGGCTTGTATATAGACAGATGTTCGCAACAAACCGTTGCAAGTAAATTCCCGGGACAGTTGCAGTTCCATCTACAGAAGGAATGCAATATTCTGAAGATCCAAGCAACAGATGAATTTATTTAAAATATAATCTGTAAATCTACAGCATTTTGAAGGTCAAAATCTCTCGCTCTGTATTTGCATTCTCTGACAGAACAACGACTTCTTATTGCAAGTAGCATTTTGCTGCCAACTCTAGCGGAGTTTACAGAGGGCTCTTCGTTGCTGCTGGAACTGCAGGATGTTTTAAAGAGAAGGAATGTTCCGAGCTGGACTATTTTTAACATTGTTATGTCTTTAAATGAACAAAATCATGATTGGAGCCAAGAGACAACAAGTCAACGTGAATCAGACAGCGTTACCAGTGGCGACACGGGAGGCTACCCAATCTTAGAGTTCCTGGAGCGGCCTAACGTGTGAAGTCATCTTGTTGTCCCAAGTGACCCAACTTTGCTCGTCCTACTGAACCTGTGCGGCTGGAATAATTCCATGTATCCCGCTCCCAATCTGGCAGCAGGATATCGACCTCCATCTCCCTCTCCCAAGAGTGGAAGGAACCGGAGAAGGTTTATGCCTCGGCCCCTCGTACACACTCCACCATTCACCCGAGCCCATGTGAAGTCTGCTTGTACGGATTTCCTGGTTCCCATGGCATCCAAAATAAATCTATTAATAGTAGGTTTAAAAATGCTTAATGACTACCCTTCTAAGCCAAGTATCAAAGAACCTCCTTCCTTCAACACGAGCAGAAGGCATCGCAACCCCAATTCTCATCGCCAAGAAAAGAAATGTTGCGTAAAACCTCTTCTCGAAGTCAATGATCAACCCTTGACCACTGGTTACTGATGTCTCCCTCGCCTTCTCAGCCATTGCTAACTATTTTCTTCCATCAAAAGTACTGGCTACAAAAGTGTGAATGTTTGATTAACACAGATGGCATATCAAATGCCAAGCCCATTGTAAACAATCTGACATTTTATAGATGCAACAAATGCATAAAAAATACAAGCTGATGCAATTTTCACAGAAACAAAGAATGATTTGAAGGCTTGGTGTGGGAGGGGAATAGAGTGCCGGCCTGGCCAATGTCCCCATATATGATAACAGCAGAGAAGACAATTGTGTGTTGGTGTAGGAAGGAACTGCAGATGCTGGTTTACACCGCAGGCACAAAGATGCTGGAGTAACTCAGCGGGTCAGGCAGCATCTCCGGAGAAACAGAATAAGTGATGTTTCGGGTTGGAACGCTTCTTCAGAGAGAGAGGGAAGTCGCCCTTTTTTCCAGAGATGCTGCCTGACCCGCTGAGTTACTCCAGCACTCTGTGAAACGTCACCTATCCATGTTCTCCACAGATGCTGCCTGACCCGCTGAGTTACTCCAGCACTCTGTGAAACGTCACCTATCCATGTTCACCAAAGATGCTGTCTGACCCGCTGAGTTACTCCAGCACTCTGTGAAACGTCACCTATCCATGTTCACCAAAGATGCTGCCTGACCCGCTGAGTTACTCCAGCAATCTGTGAAACGTCACCTATCCATGTTCTCTACAGATGCTGCCTGACCCGCTGAGTTACTCCAGCACTCTGTGAAACGTCACCTATCCATGTTCTCCACAGATGCTGCCTGACCCGCTGAGTTACTCCAGCACTCTGTGAAACGTCACCTATCCATGTTCTCCACAGATGCTGCCTGACCCGCTGAGTTACTCCAGCACTCTGTGAAACGTCACCTATCCATGTTCTCCACAGATGCTGCCTGACCCGCTGAGTTACTCCAGCACTCTGTGAAACGTCACCTATCCATGTTCTCCACAGATGCTGCCTGACCCGCTGAGTTACTCCAGCACTCTGTGAAACGTCACCTATCCATGTTCTCCACAGATGCTGCCTGACCCGCTGAGTTACTCCAGCATTTTGTGTCTAATCATCTATCGGTGTTACCTATCAATAATCAAAGAGGATACTTGTAAAAAAAGTTGTATCTGTACTTGATGGTCAAAAAGTACATTTTTTGACCAGGCATCCCGCAGGACATTATGTATTTTACTGGTTTGTGTGATTGAAACAGACAAACAAGGTGATAGGTAAAGTCTGACTGATCCATTTAGACAGTAGTTGTTATAGCTGGAGTATTGGGCTTGTCCTATTTGCCTGCATTTGGCCCTCTCAACCCTTCCCATCCATATATCTGCCGAAATGGCTTTTAAACATTTGCAATTATATCCACATCTAGTTTCTGAGGGGTCAGATTTGGCCCAAGTTCTGTACATGCATGGCAGAGCCAGAGGTGGGTGTGTGGAGCATATACCACAATACACCAGCACCTCTACACATGAGCTACATGTCAGAGTATTTTGGCCCTCCATGACACAATGTTTCTGAGAGCTTGCTGTCCGCAAACTGGCAAACATGTCAGTAGAATCAAGGACCTGCACACAAAGACACAAAGTTCATGTCTTAGGAGCAGAACTAAGTCGTTCGGCCCATGAAGTCTACTCCTCCATTCAATCATGGCTGATCTATCTTTATCTCAATCGGGTCAATCCCATTCTCCTGCCTTCTCCCCATAATTCCTGACAACTTTACTAATCAGGCATCTGTCAATCCTCGCCTTAAAAATATCTATTGATTGCCCTCTAAAAAAATCTAGTTTTAAACTTTTCAGAGGTTACATCAGCAAGCAATGGCACAGAGGAAGCAGTGGCAACAATGCCATGATGGCAATGAATGTCGGTGCTGGCTCGAAGGGCCGAATGGCCTCCTCCTGCACCTATTTTCTAACAATAGTGCGTTTATTTGTCATACATGGCGACAATATTCTGACGGGAATGGAAATTCTTGCAATGAAATACTGCCAACTGCAATCCAACAAACACACCACCAGATTCAGGGATGGTTTCTTCCCAGCTATTATCAGACAACGGAACCGTCCTACCACAGCTAGAGAACGGTCATGAAACACTACCCACTTCATTTGGAGACCCTTGGTTTATCTTAGCTCGGACTTTGCTGGCTTTATCTTGCACTAAACTTAATTCCCTTTATCATGTATCTGTACACTGTGGATGGATCGACTGCGATCATGTATTGTCTTTCCGTTGACTGGAAAAAAACCGCAACAAAAGCTTTTCACTGTACCTCAGTACATGTGACAGTAAACCAAACTAACTTAGAGTTAAAATGTGCTTGACATCACACTCACTGGGTTGAGCAGTACAGTCAGGAAGAGTTCTCCGCCCTGAATACTTTTATCCAGTTCCTTGGATCCTCCGGGATATTCGTTATAAAAGATGGTGTGTGTAAACAGTCCACAGGTCTGGCGCGGTAAAACCTGCAGGATTTCAAAAAGAGAAGGTTTGTCAGGCCTGTGTCAAGGCAACATTTTTGTACACAGACATTTGTTCAGATCTATCATTCGAGGGAGCGTTAAACTTTGTCTGTTTGTTCCTGCTGCTGGAATCCAGTGACGTGGAACAGCGGGAAGTGGCTGGAGGGCTGAAACAGGTGATGACCAGTCTTGTGTAGGCCTCAATCTTTGTCTCAGCCCCCACCCCCCAATGAACACAGCGGCATCACAAACAAGCCAAAGCCTCGTGTAAATAAATCTTTACTTGAAACTATTTTGACACCTCCTCACAACATGACAACTCTGAACAAAATCTCCTAACAATACTCTAAGAGAATATCTTTGATCCTGTGTATAAAAGGCTGATATTAGACATCCTTGTCAGTTTTTTGACTTGCATATCTATATATTGAAGGGTGGCGGAGTTCCTGCCTTACAGTGCCAGAGACCCAGGTTCCAACCTGTCTGTACAGAGTTTATACATTTTCTCCATGACCTGCGTTAGTTTTCTCCACGATCTCTAGCTCCCTCCCAAAGACAGACATGTCTGTAGGTTAATTGTCTTTGGTATCATTGTAAATTGTCCCCAGGGTGTGCAGGATAATGTTAGTGTGCGGGGATCGGTGGGCGGTGCGGACTCGGTGAGCTGAAGGGCCTATTTCCGCGCTGTATCTCTAAAACTAAAACGAAAAATAATATTTCTCTTTCTCGCCTCGTGATCTGTAATTCATTCCCAACATGTTCTGTTCTCACCTCTACTCCTGAACACTGCGTAGCGACAGATTACTTTCACAAATAGTTTGAACTCGGAATGTGTTGTAGCGGGTGTAGTGGAAACAATCTCTTCCTCTGTGTTATCAGACTGTTAACCCCACAATTGCCAATCTTCCAATCTACCTCATATTGATCCTTGCGCTTTTTAAAAAAATTCCGCACTTTCTGAGCAGTTGTGACACTGTATTCTGCAGTCTGGTTATTTTCTATTCACATCGCCCTCTGATCTTAAAGCTAGTCTTTGATATTTCCTACCCTTATAGAGGTGTATAAAATCATGAGAGGAATAGATCGGGTAGGTGCACAGAGTCTCTTGCCCAGAGTCGGTGAATCGAGGACCAGAGGACATGGGTTTAAGGTGAAGGCTGTGCAAGCTGAGGGTGAGAGAGAGCTGAGGGTGTGTCCACTCACCCTGATGCCATTGTGGATGAATCCCCTGCGATATCGAGCCGGCTTCAAGTGTGGGTACTCCTCTGTACTGGTGACCTTGATCCCCCAGATCGATTTCCAGGCCTTGTAGAGCTGCGTGTGGACGGGGTACACCCCGGAATGATGGGGGGCAACAGCGTAGCCCATGTTGGTCGGGATGCCGTGGTCCTGGAACAGGCCAGACGTTTGGTTAAAACAAGTTACACTCAAATAATGTTCAGCGTACAAATGTAACGTGGCCAGAACTAGCTGTTTACTAATGGTGTCTAACTGCCCTACAGGGCCTGTCCCACGTGACAATTTTTTCGGCAACTGCCGGCACCATTGACTGACGTATCAGGTCACAGAACAATTTGCGGCGTGTTGGCATATTGAGCGTGCGGCGATTTTTCAAGTGTTGCAACATTTTTTTTGTCGTCGCTGGATTTTGAAATGTTCAAAATCTTTTGGTGACACTGATATGACGCTGACAGTCGCCGAAAAAAATTCGCCAAGTGGGCCCTTAAGATAGACACAAACGCTGGAGTAACCCAGCGGGTCAGGCAGCATCTCTAGAGAAAAGGATTAGGTGATGATAGGAACTCTTCTTCAGCCCCGAAACATCACCTGTCCTTTTTCTCCAGAGATGCTGCCTGACCCACTGAGTTACTCCAGTATTTTGTGTCCATCTTCCGTGTAAACCAACATATGCAGTTCCCTCCGACACATGAGATAAGACTCGGTAATTTTAACATTGGAATGAAACACGTGCATCACCAGCAATAAAATATCGGCATTTCAAACTTTTTAAAACATGTGTCTGCAAATTGCCTTGGGCACCTGAAGCTGTAACGAGCTTCAGTTTAGTTTATTGTCACGTGTACAGATTTGTTTTGTTGCGTGCTAACCAGTCAGTGGAAAGTCAACACATGATTACAATCGAGCCATCCACAGTGTACAGATACATGACAAAGGGACTTTCCAGGGAATAACTTTACTGTGCCATTCTACTGTTTGTTTTGTCTTTTTTAAATTGCTGTTTTTTCCTTTTTCTTCCTTCCCACAAATATGTAATATGTGATTCTGTTCCATTCTGTTTGTAGTTTGTCTGTTTGTTTGTTTGTTTGCACAGTCCGTGAGCATTGCCACTTTTCATTTCACTGCACATCTCGTATGTGTATGTGACGAATAGACTTGACTGGACTTGGCTTGAAGGGAATGACATGAATAACATCTCGTGCAAGATAAAGTACTGATGTAGGTCTTTCTCTTTAAACCTGCTTCCCAGAAGAGCCAAGAGTGTTTAGTTGTTCTATGTCCAACAATAGAACAACAAAATGCCTTAGTCGCAGTGGGTTAACAACCCTGCAAACACCTTGCACACAGATAACATCAATAACTTAATAAACACAATGTTAGTCCAAAAAACCCAAAGTCCTTCGTGCAACCAAGCCGGTCTATGGAGGTTCCTTGTTGAAGTTTGTGATGTTTTAGTTAGTAGTTTTAGTGATACAGTATTGAAATGGGCCCTTCCACCCACCGAGTCCACGCTGACCATCCATCACCAGACCACTCATTCTATGACCTTAGTTTTGCAACCTTTACACTTGGGGCAAGTTACAGAAGCCAATTAACTTACAAACCCGCAAATCGTTGGAGTGCGGGAGGAAACCGGAGAAAACACACGCAGGTCACGGGGAGAACGTACAAACTCCGTACAGACAGCATCCGAGGTCAGGATCGAACCCGGGTCTCCGGCGCTGTGAGGCAGCAACTCTACCGCTGCACCACTGTGCTGCCCTTCAATTTGTATGTATGCAAGTCACAAATCTACATTGAAAACATTAGCGACGCAGTGGTGCTGGTTTTCGACAGGAACGGTGACGGGCGCACCACACATGTCTGTCCTCCAGTTCCTGCGGACTTCAGCCGCTGGATGTACAGGATCTTGGTGTGTGTGTGTGTGTGTGTGTGTGTGTGTGTGTGTGTGTGTGTGTGTGTGTGTGTGTGTGCGTGCGTGCGTGCGTGCGTGCGTGTGTGTGTGTGTGTGTGTGTGTGCGTGCGTGTGCGTGTGTGTGTGTGTGTGTGTGTGTGTGTGTGTGTGTGTGTGTGTGTGTGTGTGTTTTATCATCGTTCCTTACAATGCCGTGTACGACAGTGATCGCAACTTCTACTGAAGTGTGGATGGCCGTTGGCTCGCTAGAAGCCCATCCGCCCTTTGACAGGTCTTGTTTTTGGTCCTGCTGGGGGTCCACAGCCCCCTCCTCACCTGGCAAACCAGGTGGGGGAGACGGTTTAGTCACCGACTATCCAACCATGGAGCGGGTAGCACGGGATTACATGGTACCGTGGCGGGGGGGGGGGGGGGAACACCCCTCGACCTGACCTGAGAATCTACAAGGATGTCTAATACCGGCCTTTTATAGACAGGTTCATAGATATTGTCTGAGAGATTTGGGTGTTGTACCACTGTGCCGTTACCAGCACTGTGCGATGTTCAGGGGCCGGGTTGAAGGTTGCGATGTGTTGTGTGTCGTGTGAGAGTGGCTGTCCTCCAGAGACTGGCACAGTCCCATGGCCGATTGTGCCGCGTCCAACAGCACGGGAGCTAGCCTGCGCATAGTCAAGCACGCTGGCATCCCGGAGCTACAGGGGTCTGAAGCTCCTGCTTTCCCCCCACCCCCACACCCCATCACATTCAGCTGGGGAGCAGTGAGAGGGGGGGAGAATCACACTGGTGGGCTGGGGCTGTTCCACTGACTGCCCGCGCGCGGCCTTGCACCCAGACCGTGTAGAACGGCCCCATTGTTACAGGCGCTGGGTGATAACAGGAGCTCAGTGTTAGCGAGCAGGCTTTGCTCTTTGTGTGGCTCGGAGCGGGGGGGGGGGGGGGACGTGGGCCCCATCAGTGTTCCAGTCTTGGCACAACTCTCCCACTCGTTGAAACTAATTCCCATTCCTCTGGCCCGCAACGCCCAGTTAAAGGCCGTCATCGCAATGCCGTACACATCGAGGGCGGCATTACTGACTACAAAAAGCATGAATTAACCATCAGCGGTCCAGAGGGGAATGGCTTGTTCACAGTGATTAACAGTGGCTACATCTCAAAACGTCTGTCAGGCCTCTATACTGTAGAGGGGAAGGTCCCGTCCAGTTCAGCTCCGAGCGCCCAGCGGCAGCGCAACACCGACACGGGGCAGCTCACGAGGAATGTATGTGGAGCAAGGTGGGCTGTATACAACTCACAGCCCACACTGGCCACTCGTTACAGTCACATCATGGTACACCCTCACCCCACTGACCCACACACACAGTGGGCAATAACATCGCACTGAATTGTGATATATATATATATATGTGTGTGTGTGTGTGTGTGTGTGTGTGTGTGTGTGTGTGTGTGTGTGTGTGTGCGTGTGTGTGTGTGTGTGCGTGTGTGCACACACACACACACACACACACACACACACACACACACACACACACACACACACACATATATATGTAATATAAAATATAGACACAAAAAGCTGGAGTAACTCAGCGGAACAGGCTACATCTCTGGAGACAAGGAATGGGTGACGTTTCGGGTCGAGACCATACATCAGACTGAAGAATTCAGATCAGTCTGCAGATGCTGGAGAGAGTCAAAAATGCTGGAGAAACTCAGCGGGTGAGGCAGCATCTATGGAGCGAAGGAATAGGTGACGTTTCGGGTCGAGACCCTTCTTCAAACTGATGTGGGGGCGGGGGGGACTATCTATGCCTTCCTTAACATTACATACTTCGCTCAGCTTTCCTCTCAACCTTCGAAGCTCTAGAGAGCTCCACTATGGTGGGGGGTGGGTGAGGGGGCGATGGGTGGGTGGGTGCTGGGTGTATGGTGGGTGGGTGGTGGGGGGTGGTGGGTGGGTGTGGGATGGGGGGTGGTGGGTGGGGGGTGGTGGGTGGGTGGTGGGTGATGGGTGGTGGGTGGTGGGTGGTGGGAGGGGGTGATGGGTGGGGGTGAGGGGGTGAGGGGTGCTGGGTGGGTAGTTGAGGCAAGTAGTATCACAGCGTATAAGTAACATTTTTGACAGCTACATGGATAGGACAGGGTTAGAGGGATGAAGGGCCTGTTTCCACACTGATTGCTCCTCAGCCTGAGTCTCCCCAAGAGTACGGACATCCCACTCATGGCCATGGACTGCAAATGGGAAAATAATCAGGCCATTTCTCTTCTCTTCAATAAAAGTCAGGGGCAGCCACAGGCAATTCTCTTTTCAGTTCTACAGATTCCAAAGATTAATGGAGGTACTTCAGTTGCATAAACACCTCTTCATTATTCATTCAGTCCATGGAATGTCTTCATTTAATTCCAAGAAACATTCTCCAATTTTATGTTTTTCTTTCCAAGGTTAAAAATTGCAAATCATACAATCAGAGCCGTACACACGGAAACAGGCCCTTCGGCCCACCTCTTCCATGCTGACCAAGGAGTCATCCTGAGACTGGCCCATTTGCCCATATTTTGCCTATATCCCTTCAAACATTTCCTATCCATGAACCTGTATGTCTTTTACATTTTGTTATTGTACCTGCCTCAACTACTTTCTTTGTCAGCTAGTTCCATGCACCCCACCACCTTCTATGTGGAGAAGTCACCCCTTAAGTCCCACACTCCAAAGACGTACAGGTTTGTAGTTTAATTGGCTTGGTATAAGTGTAAATTGTCCCTAGTGTGTGTGGGATAGTGTTACTGTGCGGGGATTGCTGGTCGGCGCGGACTCGGTGGGACGAAGGGCCTGTTTGCGCGCTGTATCTCTAAACTAAATAAAATATTAATCTCACGTGACAATATCAAACATATACCAATGGGTCTGGGGGACGTGCAGACTCCACACAGACAGCATTGATGTTCACATCTGAACGTGGATCAGTGTCGCTGACGCTACGAGGCAGTCGCACTACCTGCACGGTGACGTTCCCCACCGCGCACCCCGCGCCTGTTCCACGTACCAGCGCAAACTGGTTGTTGAGCTTCATCTGGTCAGCAAGCACGGACTCGTTGTGGAAGAGGTGAGGCTGCATGTGGCTCCACATGTGGGGGAACCACCAGAACTCATTCCTGTGCTTCAGTAGCATGTCATCACCAGCGTCCTCCTGGCTTGCCCCTGCAAACACACGACCGTTAGCACAACGCACGCACACACGCACAGAGCACACTCGCACAGCGCACACACGCACAGGCTGCATGTGGCTCCACATGTGGGGGAACCACCACAACTCATTCCTGTGCTTCAGCAGCATGTCATCACCAGCGTCCTCCTGGCTCGCCCCTGCAAACACACCACCGTTAGCACAGCGCACACACACACGTACAGAGCACACACGCAGAGCACGCACAGAGCACGCACAGAGCACACACGCACAGCGCACGCACACACACACAGAGCACACACGCAGAGCACACACGCACAGCGCACGCACACAAGCACAGAGCACACACGCAGAGCACACACGCACAGCGCACACACGCACGCAGAGCACGCACGCACAGCGCACACACGCACAGAGCACACACGCACAGCGCACACACGCACAGGCTGCATGTGGCTCCACATGTGGGGGAACCACCACAACTCATTCCTGTGCTTCAGTAGCATGTCATCACCAGCGTCCTCCTGGCTCGCCCCTGCAAACACACCACACGCACACAGAGCACGCACGCACAGCGCACACACGCACAGCGCACACACGCAGAGCACACACGCACACACGCACACACGCACAGAGCACACACACACGCACAGCGCACACACGCACAGAGCACACACACACGCACAGAGCACACTCGCACAGCGCACACACACACAGCGCACACACACACGCACAGAGCACACTCGCACAGCGCACACACACACAGCGCACACACACACGCACAGAGCACACACACGCAGAGCACGCACAGAGCACACACGCACAGCGCACACACACACGCACAGCGCACACACGCACAGCGCACACACGCACAGCGCACACACACACGCACAGAGCACACACACGCAGAGCACGCACAGAGCACACACGCACAGCGCACGCACACACACAGAGCACACTCGCACAGCGCACGCACGCAGTGCACACACGCAGAGCACGCACAGAGCACGCACGCACAGCGCACACACGCACAGCGCACACACGCAGAGCACACACAGCGCACACACGCACAGCGCACACACGCAACGCACACACGCAGAGCACGCACAGAGCACGCACGCACAGTGCACACACGCACAGCGCACACACGCACAGCGCCCACACGCAGAGCACGCACAGAGCACGCACGCACAGCGCACACACGCACAGCGCACACACGCAGAGCACACACAGCGCACACACGCACAGCGCACACACGCAACGCACACACGCAGAGCACGCACAGAGCACGCACGCACAGTGCACACACGCACAGCGAACACACGCACAGCGCCCACACGCAGCGCACGCACAGAGCACACACGCACAGAGCACACACGCACAGCGCACACACGCACAGCGCCCACACGCAGCGCACGCACAGAGCACACACGCACAGAGCACACACGCACAGAGCACACACGCACAGAGCACACACGCACAGCGCACACACGCACAGTTTAGTTTATTGTCACATGTACCGAGGTACAGTGAAAAGCTTTTGTTGCGTGCTGCTATCCTGTCAGTGGAAAGACAATATATGA
The DNA here is from genome assembly GCF_010909765.2 of Amblyraja radiata. Lineage (NCBI taxonomy): Eukaryota > Metazoa > Chordata > Chondrichthyes > Rajiformes > Rajidae > Amblyraja > Amblyraja radiata. The sequence goes on from NC_045992.1 coordinate 1,577,277, forward strand.
TTACAATTGAGCCATTTACAGTACATGATAAGGGAATAACGTTTAGTGCAAGGTAAAGCCCAACTTGCCCACACCGGCCAACATGTCCCTTCTACATGTGCCTGCGTATGGCCCATATCCCTCTAAACCTGCCAGAGATGCATAGATACATCGATAATAAACTAAAAATAAACTAACTGAATAACATTTTGTGCAACTATTGCCTTGCCACATGTTCCTTGTGCAGATGTGGAAGAGCTCTGAGCATTCTATGTGTACAGGCCAGATGAGCCAACATAAACCCCACCCACCCACGTTGTGTCCTGCATGAAAACATACTGAGGAACAATCAACTGTGTGCTGGAGGGGGTGACATGTATAATCTCCCCAGCAGCAAGAACATCTGGTTGTCAAATTATCAACAGATGTCTGAAGACATCAGCCTCATTCTTCAGCTCCTCGTTAAGTCCTGAACTAATTGGGAATGTTTCCAGGACAATGAATTGTACAAAGGAAGTCCCCGAGACAAGCCGCGAGGAGAATATTTCCGAGAACACTGCCCTAGATTCACACGCACGTCGGATCCTACATTGATTACATGAGAGGCCAGGTTTAGTTTAGTTTAGTTTAGAGATACAGCGCGGAAACAGGCCCTGTGGCCCACTGGGTCTATGCTGACCAGCGATCCCCACACACTAACATTATCCTACACACACTAGGGACAATTTACAATTTTACCAAAGCCAATTAACCTACAAACCTGCATGGCTTTGGAGTGTGGGGGGAGACCGGAGCACCTGAAGACCAACTCAGTGCTGGGACCCCAGCTATTTACAATATATATTAATGATCTGGATGAGGGAATTGAAGGCAATATGAAGGCAAAAGCCTGTTCAACCTGAGCTTGCGTCTACAGAAGGGTTCCAAGGCTGTGGAAAACATCTTGCCTGGTACCTGTCCCAAAGAAGACCCATCCCACTCTCCACAATGACTACAGACCAGTAGCGCTCACTTCACATATAATGAAGACATTTGAGAGACTTGTCCTTTCCTACATCAGGACTAGTGTGTCAAATCAAATGGATCCTTTACAGTTTGCATATCAGCCTAACATCAGTGTCGATGATGCCCTCATTTACATGCTGCAGAGGGTGTACACACATTTGGACACTACTGATGCATCTGTAAGGATTACATTTTTTGACTTCTCAAGCGCCTTCAACACAATTCAGCCCCGACTACTAGGGGAGAAGATGGAGAAGATGAAAGTGGATCCATCACTGGTACTGTGGTGTTTGGATTACCTTTCCCTCAGACCACAGTACGTGCGCCTACAGAACAGTGTCTCGGGCACCATCTTGAGCAGCACAGGGGCTCCACAAGGAACTGTGCTGGCTCCGTTCCTGTTTACCATCTACACAGCGGATCTCCAATATAACACCAACAGCTGCTTTTTGCAGAAGTTTTCGGATGACACAGCTGTTGTCGGCCTCATTAAAGGGGGCAATGAGGAGGAGTATAGAGACATAATAAGTAACTTTGTGGAGTGGAGTGCACACAATAACCTCCATCTTAACACCAAAAAAACCAAGGAGATAGTTGTGGACTTCAGGAGGGGGAGGAGGAGGACTCAAGCAACACCAATCACCATTAAGGGCACTGAGGTGGAGGTGGTCGCTAACCACAGGTACCTTGGGGTGCAGCTTGACAGTGAGCTGAACTGGAAGTGTCATATGGAGGCGGTGTACAGGAAGGGACAAAGCCGTGTGTATTTTTTAAGGAGGCTGAGGTCATTTAACATCTGCCAACCCCTACTGTGCAGTGTCTACCATTCAGTGGTGGCCAGTGCTCTGGTTTTTGCTGTGGCCTGTTGGGGAGATGGCGCCCGCATAGCGGACAAAAACAGACTGGACAAGCTAATCAGGAAGGCCGGCTCAGTGGTCGGGGCTGAGCAACGAACGGTCCAGCAGGTGGCAGAGGCCAGAACTCTGAACAAACTGGGTTCAATAATGACCAACCCCACTCACCCACTCCATGCCCTGAAGGTGATCAAGAGCAGCATCTTCAGTCAGAGGCTGATTGCACCAATGTGCAAAACTGAGAGACATAGGAAGTCCTGTTTACCAGCTGCAATAAGGTTATATAATGCGCATAAATAACTGCATTTTTTAAAAATTAATTGTATTTTAACTTGTATTTTAACTTGTATTTTAACTTGTTAAGTATGGAAGCTATTTGAGGAAATGTGTGGTGTTATGTCTGTCTTGAAGCTGTCGTGGCACTGTAATTTCCTGTAAAGGATTATTAAAGGTATAATCAATCAATCAATAATCAATCTCCAAGTTTGCGGATGACACTAAGCTGGGGGGCAGTGTTAGCTGTGAGGAGGATGCTAGGAGACTGCAAGGTGACTTGGATAGGCTGGGTGAGTGGGCAAATGTTTGGCAGATGCAGTATAATGTGGATAAATGTGAGGTTATCCATTTTGGTGGCAAAAACAGGAAAGCAGACTATTATCTAAATGGTGGCCGACTAGGAAAAGGGGAGATGCAGCGAGACCTGGGTGTCATGGTACACCAGTCATTGAAAGTGGGCATGCAGGTGCAGCAGGCAGTGAAGAAAGCGAATGGTATGTTAGCTTTCATAGCAAAAGGATTTGAGTATAGGAGCAGGGACGTTCTACTGCAGTTGTACAGGGTCTTGGTGAGACCACACCTGGAGTATTGCGTACAGTTTTGGTCTCCAAATCTGAGAAAGGACATTATTGCCATAGAGGGAGTGCAGAGAAGGTTCACCAGACTGATTCCTGGGATGTCAGGACTGTCTTATGAAGAAAGACTGGATAGACTTGGTTTATACTCTCTAGAATTTAGGAGATTGAGAGGGGATCTTATAGAAACTTACAAAATTCTTAAGGGGTTGGACAGGCTAGATGCAGGAAGATTGCTCCCGATGTTGGGGAAGTCCAGGACAAGGGGTCACAGCTTAAGGATAAGGGGGAAATCATTTAAAACCGAGATGAGAAGAACTTTTTTCACACAGAGAGTGGTGAATCTCTGGAACTCCCTGCCACAGAGGGTAGTCGAGGCCAGTTCATTGGCTATATTTAAGAGGGAGTTAGATGTGGCCCTTGTGGCTAAGGGGATCAGGGGGTATGGAGAGAAGGCAGGTACGGGATACTGAGTTGGATGATCAGCCATGATCATATTGAATGGCGGTGCAGGCTCGAAGGGCCGAATGGCCTACTCCTGCACCTAACTTCTATGTTTCTATGTTTCTAACTCTTTCAACGATGTTCCCCCCCGTTCCCCCACCCCCCCCACATCTGGGTCTCGACCCAAAACGCCACCCATTCCTTCTCTCCAGAGATGCTGCCTGTCCCACTGAGTTACTCCAGCGTTTTGTGTCTACCTTCGGTTTAAACCAGCATCTGCAGTTCTTTCTTACACATTTTGTCCACCTATCACTGGCCAGGCGTTGCCCCCCCCCCCCCCCCCCCCCCCACCCCTTTTAAAATTCTGAAAGTGCAAGAGGCATTCTGACTTTGGGCAATGTTCAATATATGGAAGGCCACAATACCTTCTGCCCCGGGGGAGCGGGGAGGAGAAGGAATGACCGGAGGTGGGACATTCCTTTGATTATGTTGGCCGCTTCTACTTGGGATTTGTCACATCGCTTCTCCTTATCCATTCACCAACGCCAGAGATGCCAAACACTGCGGAAGGCTGCTTTGGAAAGCAAGTTTACTTCAAACCCCAGGTGAGAAACAGTAACGTTTTCCCCACCTGTCAGTCCCAAATTCCTCCTCATTGTCCCACATGTTTTCCTGGTTTTCCCCATTGCTCCCCTCTGGTGTTTCACCTCCAGGGCTACTGCAGGTCCACTCTCTGCACCTCACACACACACACACGTCCCCGACACAAGGCCTCTACCCTTGGCCATGACCACCACTGCCTGCAGTTTTCATCGTTCCAAGGTTAAGTGCTGCTCACAGACAATTGCTCAGCAAGGCTCTCGTCGCCAGCTTTGTTTACAGGAGCCCAGAGACCGGTGTTAAAATTACTCATCTTAAAAGCTTGCAGATTTTCCGCTGACACTAATATATATCCAGCCTTCACTCACCCCCGAACCACACAACATTCATTGCAACCTTCCCCATGGAGGGGGCCCTTCAGCCCATTGAGTCCATTGTATGATTCAGTAGATTCATAAGTGATAGGAGCAGAATTAGGCCATTCGGCCCATCAAGTCCACTCCACCATTCAATCGTGGCTGATCTATTTTATCCTTCTCATCCCCATTCTGCTCATTTCCCCTGATGTTGGCCGCTTTTACTTGGGACTCTGGCCATGGAGGAGGCCCAGGACAGAAAGGTCGGATTTGGAATGGGAGGGGGAGTTGAAGTGCTGAGCCACCGGGAGATCAGGTTGGTTAATGCGGACCGAGCGGAGGTGTTCGGCGAAACGATCGCCAAGCCTACGCTTGGTCTACAGATACAAGATAATGGGAATAAGATCTAGTGCAAGATAAAGTCCGGTTACAGATTTACAGATTTAGTCCGAGGGTCTTCAATGAGGAAGATGGGAGCTCAGGGTTCACTCTCTAGTTGGTGATAGGATGGTTCATCAATATTAAGGTATTGCTTTGCAAATCTTACCAAGATGCATGTGACAATAAAGGACCTCTGAACCATTGGCACAAAGAAGGTGACAACTGCATGAAGAACGGAAGAAAGTGCGCTTACGTCAATGATGCTGCGTTTACCTGTGTGGTAGAACTTGCCGGAGAAGCCCAGGTTGAAGGTGAAGTTGGGGACCAGAGTTCTCAGCTTGTTTTGGGACAACAACAAGGCCTGCAAAAGAGAAGACACAACTCACTGGAAATTGACAATGGATCAGCGGGTGGCAAAGTGGGATCAATGGAGAAACGTCAGTGCTTCACAGGCATCCCTCACACCGCATTAAACATTCATTCCGTCTACCACGAGCGACCAGTTGGTGTGTACCCTCCACTATATGCCACTGGGCTACTCTGACAGCACCAGCCAAACCCATCCCTCCTCCACCATGGAGGTCAGGTCATTGGATGCATTAAACACCTCCACAGGGCTCTCTCCAAGACGCACGCCATCCTGACTTGTCAATATCTCACTCTTCCTAAATTCTGAAACACAATAAGTTCAAAGTGATAGGAGCAGAATGAGGCCATTCGGCCCATCAAGTCTACTCCGCCATTCAATTTCCCTCAACCCCATTTCCTGCCTTCTCCCCATAACAATAGACAATAGGTGCAGGAGTAGGCCATTCGGCCCTTCGAGCCAGCACCGCCATTTAATGTGATCATGGCTGATCATCCCCAATCAGTACCCCGTTCCTGCCTTCTCCCCATATCTCCCGACTCCGCTATTTTTAAGAGCCCTATCTAGCTCTCTCTTGAAAGTATCCAGAGAACCCACCTCCACCGCCCTCTGAGGCAGAGAATTCCACAGATTCACCACTCTCTGTGAGAAAAAGTGTTTCCTCGTATTCGTTCTAAATGGCTTACCCCTTATTCTTAAACTGTGGCCCCGGTTCTGGACTCCCCCAACATTGGGAACATAACCCCTGACACCCGTACTAATCAAGAATCTATCTATCTCTGCCTTAAATATATCCATTGACTTGGTCTCCACAGCCTTCTGTGGCAATGATTCCACAGATTCACCACCCTCTGACTAATGAAATTCCTCCTCATCTCCTTCCTAAAGAAATGTCCTCTAATTCTGAGGCTGTGACCTCTGGTCCTAGACTCTCCCACCAGTGGAAACATCCTCTCCACATCCTCTATTCAAGCCTTTCACTATTCAGTAAGTTTCAATGAGGTCCCCCCTCATTCTTCTAAACTCCAGCGAGTACAGGCCCAGTGCCGACAAACGCTCATCATTGGTTAACCCACCCATTCCAGGGATCATTCTTGTAAACCTCCTCTGGACCCTCTCCAGAGCCAGCACATCCCTCCTCAGATATGGGGCCCAGAACTGCTCACAATATTCCCAGCCCAACAACATTGCAAGGGGAAGGATGTTTGTTTAGGAAGGAGATGAGGAGGAATTTTTCTTTAGTGCAAGAGCACATTCAACAACTTGGCTCGAAGACACACATCATGATTAGTGACTTATATCCCATTATCCAGAAGCTGCTGCTGCTGCAGAAATGGTGGCGGGTGCAGGGGGGGGGGGCGGGGGGGCTTTCTGAATGGGTTCAGCCTCCCTGCCCCCTCCCACAACCCCCCCCCCCCCCCCCCCCCCCCCCCATCTCCTGCTCTATTCTATATTGGCTCTTTGAAAAATTCACTAATAACATCCCAGTTGCCTTGGCAACTTCCTCTCTCTCCCACACTGAGTTGTCACGTACACACAGATCTTCCTCAGCAATTAATAAGCATTCAGATTTTGGAAAGGTTTTTGCAACATCCTGCTGGCCAGAGACATCAAACCCCCCCTGGACAGCCTTAAATCTCCAGTAGTTTGGTTTAGAGATACAGCGTGGAAACGGCCCCCAGGAGAATGGGGTTGAGAGTGAACGATAGATCAGCCATGAATGGCACAGACTAGATGGGCCGAATATCTGCTCCTATCACTCATGATCTTATGCTACAATTTAAGGTTGTGTGTATATTGATGGATAAAAACTGTTGACAAATGCAGCTTAATTTTATATTTGCAATGCGTACTGACATCTTTACACCTATAAAGGAAGCATTGCCATGGCAACCGGCCTAGCTTAAGGCAGTGTTCTCTACTGCCTACTCACGGACTTTAAATATAATGCCCAGAAGCAATGCCCACAGCTCATGAATCAGTTAAAGAAATGCCTCAATAAATATGTTTGTTCGATTTTCTTTTCCCGGCAGAATTTTACTCTAACCTTCCCATGCTAATTTAGAAAAAAGAATTGTGGTTTACAAATAAAATGGCCAGGGAAATGTCATCCAAACCGCAGCCTTCACTAAATATAGGCCCATGTCTCTAATAGCATCAAAGATCTCAGATATTAAGCGATTGTCTTGAAAACTCGCCTAAGGGAAGATTTTGCTGAATAAACATCTTCCATTTTGTTTGGCCTCTTCAAGATTGTTTATAAAATCTGTTCAATATTTGCCTTTGATGTGAAATGATATTCTGTCACGGCAACGGGAATGAAAATCATACTGCTGTTTGACAGAAGTATTCATAAAACGCTCCTGCTTAATAACAAATAGTCTTGCAAACCTATGCAGAGTTGACGAGGCGAATTAAAACTGCAAGGCTCGGAGATTTTTAGTTTTGAGATACAGTGCAGAAACAGGCCCGACAGACCATCAAGTCCGTATCGATCCCCGCACATTAGAAACATAGAAACATAGAAAATAGGTGCAGGAGTAGGCCATTCGGCCCTTCGAGCCTGCACCGCCATTCGATATGATCATGGCTGATCATCCAACTCAGTATCCCATCCCTGCCTTCTCTCCATACCCCCATATCATTAGCACTATCCTACACACACTAGGGACAATTTACATTTTATACCAAGCCAATTAGCCTACAAACCTATACGTCTTTGGAGTGTGGGAGGAAACCGAAGATCTCGGAGAAAACTGGGAGAATGTACAAACTCCGTTTGAGAATGTACAAGCACCCGTAGTCGGGATCGAACTCGGGGCTCAGGTGCTGTAAGGCAGCAACTCTACCGCTGCGCCACCGAGCTTCCCCCGTTGAGATAACACACCAATTGGATGACTGAGTCAAAATAAATTGATAGGTTGAAGGGTCTTCTATGCTAGCCCACAGCTAACAATGAACCAATTCCTTTAGCGTTACTTTTTCGCATATCTTCCATTAATTTGTTCTGTATCTCTCCACATCACCATTTATCTCTCATTTCTCTTCCCACTGACTCTCAGTCTGAAGAAGGGTCTCTGCTATCTGGCCTTGCAACATAAATGAGATGTTGCAATCCAAAAGATGTTGGCCCAGGAATCTTTTGGTAACTGCAAGAGTGAATGAGTTCAGTGAAGACTTGTATCCTCATTCCCAAGTCCCCGGGTCTGTGTTTGCAAACTTCAATGTTGAAAGCCCAAGGTGTTTCTTGTCAACGTCTGCTCTTGTACATTGTGTTCATCGAGATCACCTTGGTGCCGTCTGTGTTGGAACAGCAAATAACACAGAGCTGGGCACTGGCCTCACCCCTATAAACCTTCATATCCATCCTCATGTCCATATGTCTTTTAAATGCTGTTCTTGTACCTGCCTCACCTACCCCTCCTGCAGCTCGTTCCATATACCAATTATATATTTAGAAGATAGACACAAAAAGCTGAGAGAGAGAGACAAACAGAGAGAGAAAAGAGAGCGAGAGAGAGAGAATATGAGAGATGAGAGAGATAGAGAAGATAGAGAGGAGTATAGGAGATAGAGAGAGATAGAGTAGAGAGGAGAGTAAGGAGAGAGAAGGATAGAGAGATAGAGATGAGAGAGATAGAGATAGAGATAGGGAGAGAGAGAGAGAGATAGAGAGAGAATAGAGAGCGAGAAGAGAGAAGAGAGAGAAATGGATGGAGGGTGAGAGTGGAGAGAGGAAAAGAGGGGGAAACGGAGAGGGATGGGGGAGGGAGAGGGTACGGGGAGAGGGTGCGGAGAGAGCGGGAGAGAAATAAATATAAATTAGTAAATAAAATACATAAATGCGTGTAATATTCTCTAAACGAAAAACTCCACGTGATTCGAATGTGCCGCGCGGTTCCTACTCACGCGTGACATACAAGACTTTCATCCTGGTTCCTGCCTTGCCCACGAAGATGTCATCGATGTCGACGAGGAGATATCGGTCGAGGGACAGACACAAGCGCTTGCCCGTCAGGTAGGCGATGGCATCGACGAAGATCAGCTTGTGAAGCCAGAAGTTCAAGGTGTTGCCGAAGAAGACCCTCTGGATACCGTCGTGAAGGCCCAGGTCCTGGATGACAGTGGCGTGCAGAGCCTTGTGCGTGCTGAGGTGGGGGATGTACTCTGCCGACTTGGTGCTGGCCAGGAGCACCGGCTCATACGTGCTGTGGTTGGACTGAAAGACGGTCCAGTCATCTCCCGGCAGAGGTCCCTGTTCCACTTGGTTGGCCCGGGTCACATAGAGCAGTGGGGCGTTGGGGTTGATGTGGTAATCCTTCAGGCCCAGGTTAGAGTGCAGGTACAGGGGGAAGCCCTTGAGCTGAGCGCTCAGCAAGCTGTTCTCGTTGGCTTTGAAGAACCCAATGATCCCAACGCCGTACTCCACACAGTACTTATCCAGCAACTCCCGGTTCCAGGCATCTAGGTTGACGTACTTCAGAATGTTCTCGTACACAATGAGAGCGAATCGGCCCCGGCCCTTCTCTGTCAGCGTCGGCACATCGCCCTTCCCCGGAGCGATCTCTGTCCTGTACTTAAAGCGGCTCGATTCTAAAATAGTGACGATCTCCTGGATCAGCTGAGAGTAAATGCTCTCTGCAAAGATGAGGACCATGGGGTCGGTGCGGGAAGAGTCTAGGAGGGGAGTGTGGCGTCGAGGGGGCTGGGAGACTCGGTGCTGGTTGTTGCAATCACTGATGGGCAAGGGCAAGGCTTCCTTGATTTTGGGGCTATTGGTTACGTAGTAAGCAAGAAGACACATGGACACCAGGCTGAACACCATCAACATCAGGATCAGTCGGTGCAGCTCCAACTGCCTGAAACTCCGCACAAACTTCCAGAACTTGACCATGGTGAGCGCGGGTGACCGCGGGCGAGGGTGGGCGCGAGGGGTCGGCACGGTGGAGGGGACAACCTGCGGAGGAGACAACCGGGAAGCCACTCCTCACGAGCTGCCATTTAATCTACGTGACCATGGCAGAGTAATCCCATCCCTTGCGGCCACCGCTCGTCCACGCTGCCCCCCACGGCCCGGTCACGGCCTTCCTCCCTCAGTAACCGGCCGCCGCTATCGCACGGGGCCGCACGGGCAAGAGGCCGCTGGCCATGGTGAAGGAACACGCACTGCTCTGCCCTGTCCAGAACCAACTCCACACAAACTCCTGGCTGGCCAAGATCATTCGACGTACGTTCCAACGCTGCCCTCTGCAAACCTGCAAAACACAAAGACAAAACACTTTAGTCTTCACCCTGAAGTAGGGTCTCGACCCAAAACATCACCCACTCCTCGTCCCCAAAGATGCTACCTGACCCGCTGAGTTACTCCAGCTTTTTGTGCCTATTAACAGGTGGTCTGAAGAAAGGTCTCGACCCGAAACATCACCCATTCCTTCTCTCCAGGGATGCTGCCTGACCCGCTGAGTTTAGTTTAGTTTAGTTTAGAGAAAGGGCGCTGAAACAGGCCTTTTGGCCCACCAGGTCCGCGCCGAACAGCAATCCCCGCACACTAACACTATCCTACATCCACCAGGGACAATTTTTACATTTACCAAGCCAATTAACCTACAAACCTGGACGTCTTTGGAATGCGGGAGAAAACCGAAGATCTTGGAAAAAACCCACGCAGGTCACGGGGAGAACGTGCAAACTCCGTACAGACAGCACCCGTAGTCGGGATCGAACCCGGGTCTCCGGCGCTGCATTCGCTGTAAGGCAGCAACTCTACCGCTGCGCCACCGTGACCGCCCGCAGGCGATCGATGGTCAGCATAGATTTGGTGGGTAGAAGGGCCTGTTTCCCTGCTGCATCTCTAAACTGTCGGAAGCACCAAAGAATTCATTTGATGGCAGTGCACAGGCCTACGGCAGCTGGGTTTAAAGACAGTCGAGGATGAGATGCAAGGATGGATTAGGAGATCATGGCACTGAACGTAAGAATCGACAATAAAACACTGTTCACTCTTCATCCTGGAATGCGTCTCAATCCTGCAAATCTCTTGACTTCCAAGGCCAGAGCATTCTTTTTAACTAAAGCAAGTTCATCACAAGTTCAAAGAACAAGTTCATAAGTTCCAAGAAAGTTGTGAGTCCGTGGAATTCTCTGCCTCAGAGGGCGGTGGAGGCCGGTTCTCTGGATACTTTCAAGAGAGAGCTAGATAGGGCTCTTAAAGATAGCGGAGTCAGGGGATATGGGGAGAAGGCAGGAACGGGCTACTGATTGGGGATGATCAGCCATGATCACATTGAATGGCGGTGCTGGCTCGAAGGGCCGAATGGCCTCTACTCCTGCACCTATTGTCTATCGTCATCCTGAGAAGCGCTCAAGCCCGTGCTGCCCAGCGCCCTCAGAAAGTGACCAAGATGCCCGCTAGCAAGTCCACGAAAAGGGATGGGGTTAAATTGGCACTTGAGCAAGTTCATTCCATCAACAGATAACTGTGTTTAACAAACAGTCTCTTATCGTTTGAACTAGTCAGAAACAACTCATTGCAAAAATAATGAGGCTGCTGGAACTTCCACTGATCCGTGAATCCACTGACCCTCTCTGGATTCACTTTCTTGGCTGCAGAGTAATTAGGGTGATCGGGGCTGCTGACAGCCGCGTACAAAGGCTCACCTTCTTTTCCTTTCTCCTGCGGCCAGCAGAGGCCTTTTCACTTCCTGAGAGGAAGAGAAAGGCTGGTGTTTCTAAAGCACCTTTCAGCAGCTCAGGAAGTCTCCAGCGCACTCTACAAGCAGCAGGGTAGGCGTGAATGAAGCAAAAACACTCCGTGAAGTGCAGCCTGTTGTGTGGGAAGCAGAGTGCCAATGTGTCTGAAGAAGGGTCCCGACCCACAAACGTCACCCATTCCTTCTCTCCAGAGATGCTGCCTGTCCCGCTGAGTTACTCCAGCATTTTGTGTCTATCTTCCGGTAGATATTGAATGCAGTCCACCCTCATATTAAACAAATTAACCAAGAACAAAGTACAAGAGAAATATCCAAAGACTGGACCAGGCAACAAGAGCATCCAATCCCAGCTGTTCAGACACCGACTCTACAAGCAGACATTCTAAATCCCTTGGTACACAAAAATGCTGGAGAAACTCAGCGGGTGCAGCAGCATCTATGGAGCGAAGGAAATAGGCAACGTTTCGTGCCGAAACGTTACCTATTTCCTTCGCTCCATAGATGCTGCTGCACCCGCTGAGTTTCTCCAGCATTTTTGTGTACCTTCGATTTTCCAGCATCTGCAGTTCCTTCTTGAACATTCTAAAAAATACCACTGAGCTGATGGCCATATAGGGATGATTGAAAGATAAATACTGCTCAAGGCACTTGGACAGCTGAGTTTCCGACAGTTTACAGATATAGCATGCAACAGGCCCTTCAGCCCACCGATCCAGACCAAAGCAACCATTCCGCCCAACATGTCTGCACTAGATACTATGCCTTCAAAGCCACTCTCCCTCAAGGTCTGTGGCGAACATCATGCCGAGATAAAATCTTCTCCTCTGATTGCTTCAGCTTTTTTAATATAAAGAATTTCAAATATAAATATTTTTTTAACGGCAGGTACATAGATTGTAAGGGATTAGAGAGATAATGGGGATAGAGTCATCGAGTCAGGAGGCACTGGCCATTTGGCCCATCTTATCCATGCTCGACCAGCTGAGCCAGTCCCACCTGCCTGTGCTTCACCCATTCCTGACAAACCTTTCCAATCCACAGATCAGTCACTAAAATTTTATTTTTAATTAATTCCTTACTTGAAACTGTCGGAGGTGTTAATTTAACCTGGCATCATGTTGAGTTTAGAGATACAGCGTGGAAACAGGCCCTTCGGCCCACCGAGTCCGTGCCGACCAGCGATCCCCGCACACTAACACTATCCCACTCAGGCTAGGGACAATTTAGTATTTTACCAAAGCCAATGAGCCGGCAAACCTGTACGTCTTTGGAGTGTGGGAGGGAACAAGAGCACCCGGAGAAAACCCGATCAGGTCACGGGGAGAACGTCCAAACTCCATACAGACAGCACCCGCAGTCAGGATCGAACCCGGGTCTCCGGCGCTGTGAGGCAGCAGCTCTACCTGATGCTGCCTGACCCACTGAGTTACTCCAGCACTTTGTGTCTCTTTTGTATTCCAGCACCTGCAGTTCCTTGCGTTTGCAGATCCAGAACATCCACAGTACTATACAGATGAAGAACTACTAACACCACCGTTATCATCTTGCTATGGTGAGATCTTGCCCCGCCAAAACTGACCACACATTTGCTACACTGCCTCACTGCATTTGGTGTAAGTTGCATTGGGGCGATGAGAGAGGAGAGAATGTTTAAGAAAGAACTGCAGATGCTGGAAAAATCAAAGGTAGACAAAAATGCTGGAGAAACTCAGCGGGTGAGGCAGCATCTATGGAGCGAAGGAATAGGCGACGTTTTGGGTCGAGACCCGGAAGGGTCTCGGCCCGAAACGTCACCTATTCCTTCGCTCCATAGATGCTGCCTCACCTGCTGAGTTTCTCCAGCAGTTTTGTCTACCAAAGAGGAGAGAAAGATGCTTTGGAAATATGAGCTTTCCTTTCCTATTATCAAGCTACTGCTCGGCATGTACAGCTTACATCTCAACAGTTTAAAGAAGGGTCTCGGCCCGAAACGTCACCTATTCCTTCGCTCCATAGATGCTGCCTCACCCGCTGAGTTCCTCCAGCATTTTTATCCACCTTCAACACTATCAACATCAGATTCTCCAATTTTAGGAGAATTTCTCTCCGCCCGACTCAAGTTCAAGTTCAAGTGAGTTTATTGTCATGTGTCCCTGTATAGGACAATGAAATTCTTGCTTTGCTTAAGCACACAGAAAATAGTAGGCATTTACTACAAAACAGATAAATGTGTCCATATACCATGATATAAATATATACACACATGAATAAATAAACTGGTAGTGCTGCTACCAGTCGCAGAGCTACTCCAGCACTAGTCATAGAGTGATACAGTGTGGAAACAGGCCCTTCGGCCCAACTTGTCCACACCGGCCAACATGTCCCAGCTACACTAGTCCCACTTGCCTGCGCTTGGTCCATATCCCTCCAAACCTGTCCTATCCATGTACCTGTCTAACTGTTTCTTAAACGTTGGGATAGTCCCAGCCTCAACTACCTCCTCTGGCAACTTGTTCCATACACCCACCACCCTCTGTGTGAAGCATTGTGCCCTTTCTCACGAACTCTACCAGCTGTTAGTTTTGTTTAGTTTATTGTCACATGTACTGAGGTCCAGTGAATTACAGGTACAGCAAAAGGTATAGAAGTGTGAAAACGCACACCTCCTGATTCAGAAGTAGACAAAAAATGCTGGAGAAACTCAGCGGGTGAGGCAGCATGTATGGAGAAAAGTTTCTAGGCGACGTTTCAGGTCGAGACCCTTCTTCAGACTGGGAGTCAGGGCAGAGGGAAACGAGGGATTTGAAAAGTGTTGTGTAGTTCCCCTTTCCCCTGACTCTCGGTCTGAAGAAGGGTCTAGAACCAAAACGTCACCCATTCCTTCTCTCCAGAGATGCTGCCTGTCCCGCTGAGTCACTCCAGCATTTTGTGTCTGCCTTCAGTGTAAACCAGGATCTTACCTTGTCTGCCAAACCGCTGTGACAGGGCGATGTGGTGTGAACATCAGATCTGAAATCAAACTGGGCGCCGTTGCTCAACTGGTAGATACATGGCCTTGTTCTCAACGCCCACCGAGTCCTGACCTTCTGAGACTTTCCCCCTTTCCCTCTCCCGCTCAACAGTGCCCCAGCCAGGTGGACCCCACCAGCCCAAGCCGCACCTGTACACTCGCCTCCGATGGTCAGCCCGAACGCGTAGCCGCCCTGCGTACTGACGCACTGCCCGGCAAGACAACGCTCTCATTCATTCGGCAGCCTAGGCACCAAAACAAGTCTTGTTTGTTGTAAAGGAGACGGCAGCAAAGTATCGAGTTGCAATCTGTTCAACAAGATTATTCACAAAGACCAGGAACAAAAAAACTATCGGCATGTTAGAGAGAGTGAGTATGGTGTAAAAGCTGGAACAATCTCCTTGGACCAGAAGCTTTAGCCTTCCATTATTAGCACAGACATCCAGGTGAATCTACTGCATCGAGCGATTACTAATGACAAGTCACAGTTAGAATTCTTAATGTGGTGACACTCAAAGCCTTTGACAGCAAGGAAACGAGAGCAAACCTGACACCGATGCACATAAAGAGATTTCAGAGCAGGGGAGCAGAGGTTTGGTTCCGTTAAGGAGGACTGGTTTGGGCAGTGTAGGTGGAGATGGAGAATGAGCAGCTTTGTGGAGCTCCAGAGAGTAGAGTTGCTGCCTCACAGCACCGGAGACCCGGTTTTGATCCTGACGTCAGGTGCTGTCTGTGTGGAGTTTGCACGTTTTCCCCATGACTGCTTGGGTTTCATCCGGGTGCTCCGGTTTCACCGCCACATCCAGAAACGTGCGGGTTTGTCAGTTAATTGGCCCTCTGTAAAATGCGCTTAGCGTGTAGGTTGATGAGAATGTGGGATGACATCGAACTAGTGTGAAGGGGTCGGCGTGGACTCAGTGGGCAAAAGGACCCGTGATGTATCTCCCAACGCGACAAAGTTAGACAGCACGGTGGCGCAGCGGTAGAGTTGCTGCCTTACAGGCCAGAGACCCCGGTTCGATCCTGACTACGGGCGCTGTCTGTACGGAGTTTGCACGTTCTTCCCGTGACCTGCGTGGGTTTTTCTGGAGATCTCCGGTTTCCTCCCACACTCCAAAGACGTGCGGGTATGTAGGTTAACTGGCTTTGGTAAAAATTGTAAATTGTCCCTGGTGTTTAGTGTGTGTGAGTGTACGGAGATTGCTGGCTGGCACGGATACGGTGGGCCGAAGGGCCTGTTTCCGCGCTGTATCTCTAAACTAATCTAAATTCACCAGAATAAAAGGCACCGGCTCAAGGCAGTGGCTCAGGAAAACTTTCTCCTGGGCAATTAAAGATTGGGTAATAAATACTGACTGTGCTCGATCACCTGCACCCTATTAACTCAATAAAAACCCCTTAAATGGGTGCCCTGTTGCTTAAGAGCTTTACAGCTTATTAATAATGTCATTTTAGCAAAAGCTGCAGGTACAACTCAAGCAATATTGAAATAATGTCGTATTTTTATGGGGAAGTTTTCATCCCATTTTACGGTGAGTGATGTTCGATCCGCTCAGATGCAATGCTTTATTTTAGATTCACAATGAATTGCGAATGCCATTGGCAACATGGTCCCTGGGAAAAGGCTCAGTTTCAGCTCCAGTGAAAAGCTTTTTGTTGCGTGCTGCCAAACCAGCAGAAAGACAATACACTATTACAATCGATCCATTTACAGTGTACAGATACACGATAAGGGAATAACGTTTTAGTGCCAGGTAAAGCCTGCAACGTCCAATCAAGGATAGTCCGATGGTCACCAAAGAGGTAGATATGCTCTATGGTTTTATGAATTATTTGGGGAGTATCAGGGGATCACTGAGCATATCAGGGTATTCACATGATGGTGAAAGTATTCGGAGCTTGAAGGAGTTCACTTCCAATCAACTTCAGATTAATTGATCTGCCTGGAGTCTGCTCTTGGACCCAGTGTAAACAGTTCCAGGACATGTGTTCAACAGAATCAAATTACCACCAAACATATATTATTCACTGTACAAAGGGGCAGGTAGCCTGCAGGGGATTGAAACGAGCGAGCGAGCGAGGCCCCTTATATAGATCCAGTGTGAGTCACTATTATTCCCTGCTGGTCTGTCTGAAACAGAACAGAGATTGCCTGCCTGCCTGCCTGCCTGCCTGTCTCCACAGAGTAGTACAATGCGCTTGCCTGTGGTAGTGAGCTGGGATCTGTGTGTGGGAAGAGAGTTGGCAACCACAGTGTCTATAATGAGGAAACAAGGGGGCCCTGATTGAATTGAATTGAAATTACTTTATCTTAGTTTAGAGAAACAGGCCCTTCGGCCCATCGAGTCTGCGCCACACCTCGACCACCCCGCACACTAGCGGTACCCCACACACTAGGGACAATTCTGTACAGACAGCACTCATCATCAGGATTGAATTGAAATAGTTGCATGGAGACAGGCCCTTCAGCCCACCAAGTCCGTGCTGTCCACCAGTTCACACTAGTTCTATGTTATCCCACTTTCTCATCCACTCCCTACACATTAGGGGCAATTTACAGAGGGCCAGTTATAGACAATAGGTGCAGGAGTAGGCCATTCGGCCCCTCGAGCCAGCACCGCCATTCAATATGATCATGGCTGATCATCCCCAATCAGTACCCCGTTCCTGCCTTCTCCGCCTTAAGCGCCCGTGATCCGGGTCCGATCCCGACTACGGGTGCTGTCTGTACGGAGTATGTACGTTCTCCCCTTGACCACGTGGGTTTTCTCCGGGTGCTCCAGTTTCCTCCCACACTCAAAAGACGTGCAGGTTTGTTGGTTAATTGGCTTTGGTAAAAATTGTAAATTGTTCCTAGTGTGTGGCGTGTGTTAGTGTGCGGTGCTTCAGTCAGTCGTAACTTTGTCACTAATGTGTAAGATGGATCTGGTGTACAGGGGGGATCGCTGGTCGGTGCCGACTCGGTGGTCCGAAGAGCCTGTTTCCACGCTGTATCTCTAAAGTCTAAAGTGTTCTTTTGTCTCTGCGGGAAAGTATTGCTCGTGTATTAGAGGCTGGCGTGTTTGCATAAAAACAGTCTGCAATTATTCAGAGAAGGCAGCAAGAGATGTTGATCCTGATCTATCCACAGGCAGGCAGGCAGGCAATTAGTTCCATAGGCCGGAGCCTCCTCTTGCACGTTCCCATGTGTTCAGTGGGCTGAACTGGATAGAATGAAAGAAGCATACATATTCCAACAAGCAGTCAGTAAGTGCCGTGTTACGCCCCTGTCCCACTTAGGAAACCCGAATGGAATCCTCTGGAGACTTTACGCCCCACCCAAGGTTTCCGTGCGGTTCCCGGAGGTTGCAGGTGGTTGCCGGAGGTTGCAGGTAGTGGAGGCAGGTAGGGAGACTGACAAAAACCTCCGGGAACCGCACGGAAACCTTGGGTGGGGCGCAAAGTCTCCAGAGGTTTCCGTTCAGGTTTCCTAAGTGGGACAGGGGCATCACTGTCAACTTTTGGGGATGAGAGTTCACCTCACAATATCATGTTAAATATGAGTGAAAACTGTTTCGTTTTTGGTTTAGTTTTTAAGATTAGAGATACAGCGTGGGCTCAAGCCCTTCGGCCCATCAAGTCCGCACCGACCAGCGTTCCCCACACAGACACTATCCAACACACACTGGGGACAATTTACCCCAAGCCAATTAGCCTACAAACCTGTACGTCTTTGGAGTGTGGGAGGAAACCGAAGATCTCAGAGAAAACCCACGCGGTCATGGGGAGAACGTACAAACTCCGTACAGACAGCACCCGTAGCCAGGATCGAACTCGAGTCTCTGGTGCCGTAAGGCAGCAACTCTACCACTGCGACACCGCGACACCCAATTCTTAAAAGATTCTTATTCTTAAAAAGGATTTATTCTTAAAAAAGATCATACGCTGATGGAATAGCTCAGTTGTGCAGGACGGGAACTACACTGAAGATAGACACAAATTGCTGGAGTAACTCAGCGGGACAGGCAGCATCTCTGGAGAGAAGGGATGGGTGACGTTACGGGTCGAGACCCTTCTTCAGACTCTGGATTAGTTGAGTTGTTGCAGCAAGAACAAGGGGCAGGAATCCACGCAGTTCACCGGCACATTCTGACAGCAGTGAGGATGGCTAGAGGCAGCTCACTGTCGCAGGGAGCCATCACAGCAGCCTCGAGGATTAAAGGCTCAGCACATGCAAGAGACCATGTGATGCATCTCACGTGCAGGGAGAAGCAGTGTAACTGCTTGCGTGCGTGCGTGTGGGAGAGAGAGGAGGATCAGACAGAATCCATCCATGTCGGAGATATATATATATACACACATACACACACATATATATATATATACACATACACACACATATATATACACACACATATATATATATATATATATATACACACACACATATATATATATACACATACACACACATATATAATATATATATATATATATATATATATATATAGATATATATATATATAGATATATATCTAGGATATATGTAACTATAGGGCTATATATATGTGTGTGTGTGTGTGTGTGTGTGTGTGTGTGTGTATGTATATATATATGTGTGTGTGTGTGTGTGTGTGTGTATATATATGTGTGTGTGTGTGTGTGTGTGTGTGTGTGTGTGTGTGTGTGTGTGTGTGTGTGTGTGTGTGTGTGTGTGTGTGTGTGTGTGTGTGTGTGTGTGTGTGTGTGTGTGTGTGTGTGTGTGTGTGTGTGTGTGTGTGTGTGTTTGTGTGTGTGTGTGTGTGTATATATATATATATAATTATGAGCAGTGTAGACAGGGTAGATACTGAACCTTCCCAGTATGGAAATATCAAAGACTGGAAGGTGTAGACAGACACAAGGAAGTGCATATGATGCAGCCCAGACAAACCAACCTCCCATCCATTGACTCCATCTACACCTCACGCTGCCTCGGCAAGGCCAGCAGCATCATCAAGGACCAGTCGCACCCTGGCCACCCCCTCTTCTCCCCTCTCCCATCAGGCAAGAGGTACAGAAGTGTGAAAACGAACGCACACCTCCAGATTCAGGGGCAGTTTCTTCCCATCTGTCATCAGGCAACTGAATCATCCCACCACAACCAGAGAGCAGTGCTGAAGTACTATCTACCTCATTGGTGACCCTTGGATTATCTTTGATCTGGCTTTACCCTGCAACGTTATTCCCTTATCCCCTTTACACAGTGTAAACGGCTGGATTGTAATCATGTATTGTCTTTCCACTGACTGGTTAGCACGCAACAGAAGCTTTTCACTGTACCTCGGTACACGTGACAATAAACTATACAGGAACCGGATTGCTGGAGTAACATGGATATCCGTGCCTTTCAGTGATGCTTTCAGTCACCCGCTAAGTTGCTACAGAACCTTACAGCGCAGCTGAGTACACCGCTCCAGCATGGTGGCACAGTGCTCATTCTAGCAAGCTAGACGCCACCCTCAACTACACCATGCTTATCATCACCGGCTGCCTACATCCTACTCCAACGGATCTTCTGCTGGTGCTCGCAGGTATCGCACCCGCCGAGCTAGGCAGAGAGTACTTCACCCACAGGCTGGTGTGCAAGGCCCCATTGGACGCCAAACATCCTCTGCACCACCTCGCCCAGGACCTCAACGCCTGTCATCTCGTCGCCTCTTCTCCCATCACCCAGCGATCGTCTGTGGCTCCGGTTTCAACACATTAGGAGCACGAAGAACCAGCTGGGAACAGGCTTCACGACCTCCTCAATTCACTGTTGGACCAAACATCACAGCCCCCCTCCCCCCCCACCCGGCTCGGACCTGCCCCCCCCCCCCCCCCCCGCAAAGAGTGGATCGCCCTGAACTGGCTCCGTACAGGGGTCGGCCGGTTCAACGCCAACATGCATGGCTGGGGGCTGCGTCCATCAGCAGCCTGCGTGTGTGGAGCAGACCAGCAAACAGTGCAGCAGCATGCCATTATCGACTGCCTTGTCCTCTGGTGGAGGGGTAGACCTCACGGCCCTCGACAACAGCACATTGAACTGGCTACAGCGCCTGGAGACCGTCACATAACCTCTGCTGCCTCAAACAAGCAAGAAGTTGTACAGAACTTTAAATACAGCTTTAAGGTGAGAGGGGCGGAGTTTAAAGGGGATGTGCGGGGGCACAGAGAGGGGCGAGTGCCTAGAACATGCTGCCCAGGGTGGCACTGAAGGCAGCTTCTATAGTTTCATTTAAGAGACTTTTAGACAGCTACATGGATGTGCAGGGATGGATATGGATCACGTACTGGGGACAGTACTGGACAGACATTGGGGGCTGAAGGGTCTTGTTCATGTGCTGTGCTGTTGTATGTTGCGTGTTCCATGTATGTATTGGTGCGTGTGTGCACGCGTGTAGGTCCCAGTGACCTGGCCTGAGCCCAACACCTCCTGATTATAGGTGTCAGGTTCAGGACCAATATGGAAAAACACTTGAGCAGGAAGGAAGTGAAGATGCTGAATTCCTCATCTGTTCCTGGGATATGACAAAGGAGGCCCCAGCGTGGGGGGGAGGGGGACTCCATGAGGGGGGAGAGAACAAGGGGGGGACCTGGCGCTGGGATACTTTGTAACCTTGTCAACGCCCTTTACATGGTGACTATTTGAATACCGTTGGCACGCAAGCAAAGTATTTCACTGGGAGATTTCCCGTGACAATGAAGAATTCCATCATTCATTCATTCATTCACACCAAAGATAGACACAAGACGCTGGAGTAACTCAGCGGGACGGGCAGCCTCTGTAGAGAGAAGGATTGGGTGATGTTTCGGGCTGAGTTACTCCAGCATTTTGTGAGAAACAGACTCCACTGGGCTTGGGCCAACTTTCATGAATACATTTCCAGGATCTGCAATACTTGTGATTTTTTCACCAAAGTCTGACGTGCAAAGGCTTGCATTATTGCGCTCATGTCCCAGCCACGCCGTTACATGTAGACCCCTGTGTTGGAGCAGTCGTGTGCCTGCGGGTGGCTGCTGCTGAGAGCTGCTTGGCGTGACGGGATTGCCACTGTACATCATGTCTGATCAAGAGTCTAGAGTTAAGAGTGTTTCTGAAGAAGGGTCTCGATCCAAAATGTCACCCATTCCTTCTCTCCACAGATGCTGCCCGTCCCACTGAGTTACTCCAGCATCTTGTGTGTGTGACCCATCCATTCCCTACGCCATTCATCCTGCAACGCTTCCAGCGACCGAGCAAGTTTCTTGAGGCATGGCTGCCACTGGCCCGTCCCCACACAGTACATCACTGCATCTCCACTTCTCTCTCCACGGCCAATCTCACTAAAACTTTGGCACGGGCTTTGAAAAACTGCAAACATCCTTGAATCCAGGATCGGGGCATGCGTCAGAGGCTGTCAGAATCAGGTTATAAAACTGGAGTAATGTTTAAACTCCCAGGAGAGCCATCGTAACTGGGAATGTGTACCAGCCATTAAACAGCACCTTTTGTACAGTACAGCTCAACTTCATCTCCTTCATCGCGAGCTGACCTCTCAAAAACCTTTCCTCTGGAAAATACCCACACTGTTTTCCCCACAGCCGGCTGCAGTTTCTGGCAGCATACGGACTGGATTTAATTTCTTTTCCCGCATGTCAACTTAACTTCACTGTACGGGTCTGGATGGAAAGTTGAAGTTAAGAAAACATTCCAGTCAGGAGCAAGGGTAGACCATGATGGCCCTGCATTCACGGACAGATCTGACCTGTTTCAGCTCCCCTTCTCTGCTTGAGCACCACACACCATGCCCTCGGTCCAAAGAACTGTCCACCACAGCCTTAAATATAGTCAATGCCTCCATCTCCTCAGCGCACGATGGTACTGAACACCAAATAATCACAGTCACAGTTATACACCAGGGAAATAGCCCAACATGTCATCCAAGATGCTCCAGCTAACATTGTCCCATTTACCCACCTTTGCCCCACATCCATCTAAACCTTTCATGTCCATGTACCTGACCAAGTGTTATAGTACCTGCCTCAACTACCTCCTCTGGCAGCTCGTTCCATATACCCAGTGAAAACGTTGCCTCTGAGGAGTGTGAGCGTGCGTGTGCGAGAGAGAGAGAGAGAGAGACACACACACACAAAGAAAGATAGAGAGAAATGGTTAGGAGAAAAGTAAAAAGAGAGAGGGGGGGGGAGGGGGAGGGGGAGGGAGAGAGAGAATATTAGAATATTCGAGAAAGAATATTATGCTTCCTGCAGTTTTGTATTAACAAAATGCTTTTCCAAAGTTGATTCCACTTCACCACAGACTTCACCACAGGAAGTCGCCATTTCCCAATACTCTAGGGTCACTTCCCCACCTGTGGCATTTAATGTTGTTATTCACAGTATCTGAACCAGCTGCCAGGTTTGGGTTGTAATATCTCTTTTATGGTGATCTAGAAGCAAGAAGGGCTAAGTGAATGAGTGGTCATTGATTCCAGCTACCCAGTCCACGCTGGGCAGGGACACTAGGCTGATTTACAGCTTGCTTATGCCCCTGTCCCACTTAGGAAACCTGAACGGAAACCTCTGGAGACTTTGCGCCCCACCCAAGGTTTCCGTGCGGTTCCCAGAGGTTGCAGGTGGTTGCCGGAGGTTGCAGGTAGTGGAAGCAGGTAGGGAGACTGACAAAAACCTCTGGGAACC
This sequence comes from Amblyraja radiata, assembly GCF_010909765.2. Taxonomy (NCBI): domain Eukaryota; kingdom Metazoa; phylum Chordata; class Chondrichthyes; order Rajiformes; family Rajidae; genus Amblyraja; species Amblyraja radiata. The sequence goes on from NC_045992.1 coordinate 1,600,495, forward strand.
GCACGGAAACCTTGGGTGGGGCGCAAAGTCTCCAGAGGTTTCCGTTCAGGTTTCCTAAGTGGGACAGGGGCATTAGATTCTTGTGTCCACTAATTTGCTAGATCAATTCCAACCAAACAAAAACAATAGTTTGTCCAAAGAGTTTTTCAGCCCTGTCCTTCGAAGGTAGGCGCAAAATGCTGGAGTAACTCCGTGGGACTGGCAGCATCTCTGGAGAGAAGGAATGGATGACGTTTCGGGTCAAGATCCTTCTTCAGACTTGTGTCTATCTTTGGTGTAAAGCAGCATCTGCAGTTGCTGAGATGGTCGTTTGTGTTTAGTGCTCAAGATCCTGATGGGTTGGTGGGAAGAAGCTTTGTCATGGATAAAGTGGGTATGGAGAGGAACACAGTTTAAATTATTATCCAAGGGACAATTCTTCAAAACCACATACGGTGCTTGATATCACAGCAATATTTAGTTTGGTTTCGTTTAGAGAGAAACAGGCCCTCCGACCCACCGAGTCCACACCGACCAGCGATCCCCGTACACTCACACTATCCTACACATACAATTTGCATTTATACCAAGCCAATTAACCTACAAACCTGTACGTCTTTGTGGAGTGTGGGAGGAAATCCCAAAGAAAACCTACGCAGGTCACAGGGAGAGCGTACAAACTCCGTACAGACAGCACCCGTAGTCAGGATCGAATCCAGGTATCTGGTGCTGTGAGGCAGCAACTCTACCGCTGCGCCCCCATGATGTTAAACGCACTTGGTCTCACGTATTAATAGGTTCTCAACGGCTGAGTTCACTCTTTCCGATACACTGCAAAACAATGTTCTTGATTTAAACTCAGAACATCACTAATGTTACTGAGAATATCCTGGCTCTGACTGCCCCTTGCAGCTTGTTCAACTCTTCTATTCAATAACAACTCCTGGTAAATTAATTAGTCTCATTAGACTTAATTCCAAGTGAAAAGATGGCTCAAAGGAAATCCAGTCTCGACTGCTCACAGTAACCAGCGGACTTCATAAATTGGTAATCAAATATTTATAATTTGCAAACAACCGTTGGAGGAAAAAAGTGGCATGGAAGGTTACGGATAATTAAAATGTGTAAACAAATCATACATTAAAGAGAAATCAGGCAATCCGTGCCAAATATACTAGAGAGCTGAATGATGGCTGGGTTTGAGTATAGGAGCAGGGAGGTTCTACTGCAGTTGTACAGGGTCTTGGTGAGACCACACCTGGAGTATTGCGTACAGTTTTGGTCTCCTAATCTGAGGAAGGACATTATTGCCATAGAGAGAGTGCAGAGAAGGTTCACCAGACTGATTCCTGGGATGTCAGGACTTTCATATGAAGAAAGACTGGATAGGCTCGGCTTGTACTCGCTAGAATTTAGGAGATTGAGGGGGGATCTTATAGAAACTTACAAAATTCTTAAGGGGTTGGACATGGACAGGCTAGATGCAGGAAGATTGTTCCCGATGTTGGGGAAGTCCAGAACAAGGGGCCACACAGTTTAAGGATAAGGGGGTAATCCTTTAAGACCGAGATGAGAAAAACATTTTTCACACAGAGAGTGGTGAATCTCTGGAACTCTCTGCCATAGAGGGTAGTTGAGGCCAGTTCATTGGCTATATTTAAGAGGGAGTTAGATGTGGCCCTTGTGGCTAAAGGGATCAGGGGGTATGGAGAGAAGGCAGGTACGGGATACTGAGTTGGATGATCAGCCATGATCATATTGAATGGCGGTGCAGGCTCGAAGGGCCGAATGGCCTACTCCGTTGCCTATTTCCTTCGCTCCATAGATGCTGCTGCACCCGCGGAGTTTCTCCAGCATTTGTGTGTACCTTCGATTTTCCAGCATCTGCAGTTCCTTCTTGAACATTCTAAATCCCTTTGCTATTATTAAACTCTACAGCAGATTACATTCTTTTGAAATCCATCATCGTTTAAGTAAGATAAATGTTAAAGACAATTTACCGTTCATTAATGGTATAATTATTTTTTTGGACCTGATGGATATTCGAGCGATTATCCTTATCTAAATAACCATTTTTCAATTTTTGTCCTCGATCTGAACTCTGGGCTACACATGATCTATACGCAGAAACAATCTCCCCTCATTCACTTGTCAGCTTTCCTGCTAGCGACCAATCTTCCTGCAAGTTTCATCAGTGCACAAGAAATGGGAGCAGAATGAGGCCATTCGGCATATCGAGTCTACTCTGCCATTCAATCATGGCCTATCTAACTATCCCTCTCAACCCTATTCTCCTGCCTTCGCCCCGAGTCACTTCTACGCCAAGGACTTTATCTGGAACTGCTGAGAATGATATTTTGCAATCTGTATCCTCCCTTTTCCTCTATTATTATACTTGTTTGACTCGATTGCATTATGTCTAGTGTAAGGATGACACAATGGCACAGCCACAGCGCCAGAGATTCGGGGTTTACCCTGACTACGGGTGTTGTCTGCACAGAGTTTGTACATTCTTTGTAGGTTTTTTCCCAGGATGGCAGGACTGTCATATGCTGAGAGAATGGAGCGGCTGGGCTTGTACACTCTGGACTTTACAAGGATGAGAGAGGATCTTATTGAAACATATAAGATTGTTAAGGGTTTGGACACGCTAGAGGCAGGAAACATGTTCCCGATGTTGGGGGGAGTCCAAAACCAGGGGCCACAGTTTAAGAATTTAGAACGGAGACGAGGAAACACTTTTTCTCACAGAGAGTGGTGAGTCTGTGGAATTCTCTGCCTCAGAGGGCGGTGGAGGCTGGTTCTCTGGATACTTTCAAGAGAGAGCTAGATAGGGCTCTTAAAGATGGCGGAGTCAGGGGATATGGGGAGGAGGCAGGAACGGGGTACTGATTGTGGATGATCAGCCATGATCACATTGAATGGCAGTGCTGGCTCGAAGGGCCGAATAGCCTCTACTCCTGCACCTATTGTCTATTGTTCCTGTGACTGTGGGTTTTCTCCAGATTTGTAGGTTAAATGGCTTCGGTAAATTGCCCCAAATGTGTAGGTTGGAATTAGTGTACGAGTGATTGTTGGTCAGCAGTGACTCGATGGGCTGAAGGGCCTGTTTCCACACCATATCTCTGAACTAAACTATCCGATGCAATGCAAAACAAAGCTTTTTCATTTTCAATAAACCAAAAGGCAAGAGGAACAGAAATTAACGATTGAGACATAATCATTGGGGAACGGTTAAGAAACTGGGGGAGGTTGTGTGTGAACGTACTGAATGTGGAAGTTTTTGAAATCTCGGACAGACAACTAAAATTGCCGTTTCCTGTATTCTAGTTCCTCAGGCAAAAGCACCAAGGTTAACAGGAATTATACTCCCAGAGCCAAAAACGCAACAGAAAGTGGTTGGTTAAGACTTGCTTGGCAAGGCAATCATCTTCCCCTGCATTACCCAGAGGGCAAGATTAAGGCTGCTTTGTTTTCAAAATGTCTCCCCTTTTAATATTAAGACAGAAGGGAAGGGCTTGTTGTTTGTTGCTATTTTAAACATCTCGGCAGGAGAGCCAAACAGATTAACAAGAAGACATTCTCCAAGACAAGTACTTGTTCCAAGGGAGGGTTGCAACGCCAGTACCTTGAGCAACTAACAGAAGCATCAGGTCAGTTTAAACGCACAAATAAATGTAAACAAGACTTGGACTGCAATGGATCGCAGTGGAAGGTGACAAAATGGATAAGGAATGTTTCCTAATCCTGTAACAACTTGCGGCAGATTGTTCAGCTGTAATCAGAAATGCAGCCAATTGAATCTTAAACCTGCAAACGTTAACAGATAAGGATTAAGAGACACCAGCAACCTCTTGTTTACGGTGAAGGAGGAAGTTTAGATTCCTGGCGGAGATTCTTAGGGAGGCTTCAGTTCCAACGTCTCCCCCTTCCTTCCACTGTCCTCATCGCAGGCAGGCGACACATCAGGAAACCCAAAGCCAGTCGACAAGGAACTTGCTGCTTCCAACTGGACATCATAATTATGCTGCACAGCCAGACAGTAGATCAATACTCGGATGGGCAGAGCCAGACTCTCGCTTCGAGCTGAGGATTGCAAACATTCCCAGGTCACTTTGACCCAGATTGTAAGACAAGGACTCTGGTCAAGCCTCTGGGATGAACAAATATCGGCTCAGTTCACTATCATCGTCACTGCTGCATTAACATAGAAGCATAGAAATTAGGTGCAGGAGTAGGCCATTCGGCCCTTCGAGCCTGCACCGCCATTCAATATGATCATGGCCGATCATCCAACTCAGTATCCCGTACCTGCCTTCTCTCCATACCCCCTGATCCCTTTAGCCACAAGGGCCACATCTAACTCCCTCTTAAATATAGCCAATGAACTGGCCTCAACTACCTTCTGTGGCAGAGAGTTCCACAGATTCACCACTCTCAGTGTGAAAAAAAGTTTTTCTCATCTCGGTTTTAAAGGATTTCCCCCTTATCCTTAAGCTGTGACCCCTTGTCCTGGACTTCCCCAACATCGGGAACAATCTTCCTGCATCTAGCCTGTCCAACCCCTTAAGAATTTTGTAAGTTTCTATAAGATCCCCTCTCAATCTCCTAAATTCTAGAGAGTATAAACCAAGTCTATCCAGTCTTTCTTCATAAGACAGTCCTGACATCCCAAGAATCAGTCTGATGAACCTTCTCTGCACTCCCTCTATGGCAAGAATGTCCAATAGAGGGACATGAACTAATTGGTTTGTTCAGCCCTCACTTCCAGTAACATGAACACCACGTTATATATTCTCATGTGATCACGTGGTTTTCCTCCCACAACCCAAAGACAGACAGGCTAATCAGCCAATCTAAATTTAGAGCGGCACGGTGGCGCAGCGGTAGAGCTGTGGTCTTACAAAGACATGGGTTCGATTCTGACCACGGGCGCTGTCTATACGGAGTTTGCACGTTCTCCCCGTGACTGCGTGGGTTTTCTCCGGGAGCTCAGTTTCCCCCCCCCACACTCCAAAAACGTACAGGCTTGTATATTAATTGGTTTCAGTAAATTGTCCCCAGCGTGTAGGATAAAACTGGGATATATGGTCAACGTTGGCTCAGTGGACTGAAGGCCTATTTCCACACTGTATCTCTAAACTAAATACATTGCCCCTTGTATGTAGATCTTTGGTAGAATCGGGGAGGGGGAGTGATGAGAATATAGGTTTTGGTCAGATTAGTGGACAAATGGGAATTTGTTGGTCTACAGACTGGATGGGCATAAAGCCTGTTCTCTTTAGACCATTTTGAGATCATAGCTCAGACGGCAAAGCTCCAGAGAATTGGATGAAAGATTCCGGTCTCAAAGCTTTTACAACCAAGTATTATCATTATGGAGGAGAATTGAAATCAACAATACACTGTAGACTTGGCTGTGTTGCTACCACATGTCAATTGCCACAACAAAACTCATTTCACACACCAATGGGAACAATGAAACTAAGCTGGCTCATTAGCAGAGTTCCAATGTGCCTCTTAAACCTCCCGAGAGAGACGATTTTCCAGAGCGACAGCTTTAAGGAGCCTTATTACCATGCACGATGATCGAACGGATAAATCTTTATGCAACACGCCAGATGGAGTCAAGCAACACTATATTTAAAAAAAAACCCCAACATGAAGTGAATTAAAGAAGTCAGATTTTTATGAGTATTTAAATAAGTATCCAACCCAAAATTAGTATATCTAGTTACTTAAAACATAAAACCGTAATGAAAGTTGTTGGTTTAGAACACCTCAATGATGGTTCCAGCAACAGCAATGATTTGGTTAGAATCACTCTCCTCATTATAGCTCGGCAGCACAGTGGTAGAGTTGCTGCCTCACAGCGCCAGAGACCCGGGTTCGATCCTGACCACGGGTGCTGCCTGTACGGAGTTCGCACGTTCTCCCTGTAAACGCGCGGGTTTTCTCCGGGTGCTCCGGTTTCCGCCCACACTCCACAGGTTCGTAGGCTAATTTGCTTCGGTAAAAATGGTAAATTGTCCCGAGTGCGTGTCGGACAGCGTTAGTGTACGGGGATCGCTGCATAACACAGGTACAGGCCCTTCGGCCCACAATGTTTGTACTGATGCCAAGTTGACCCTCGGTGTGATCCATATTCCCCCCATCGTCTATCTGCCCACTCGTCCAAATAAAAGCTTCTGAAACATCACTCGTATTGCTGCCACCACCAGGTACAAACACTCATAAGACATAGAAGCAGAATTAGGCCGTTCGGCCCATCGCATCTACCCTACCATTCAATCATGGCTGATGTATTTTCCCACTCAACCCCATTCTCCTGCTTTCTCACTGTGACCTTAGCCTGCTTGTGGCCCACATCGCTGGAAACTATTCTTATCCATGTATCTGTCCAAATGGTTTTTATATGTTATTATACCTGCCTCAAAGACTTCCCCTGACAGCTTGCTTCATAAACCCACCACGCTCTGCGTGAAAAAGTTGACCAGTGTTCCTGTTAATTCTTTCCCCTCTCACCTTAAGCCTATGTCTGATTCACCGACCTTGGGGGAAAAATAGACTCTGCAATCACTATCTATTTTCCTCACATGAATCAGTGGGCAGATGGGAACTTGTTGGTGTACAGACTCGACCTTCAGTTGCCCACAGTGAAGCAGAATGAAGGCAGAGCACTTGTTTGCCCAAGGACCAGGGACCTGCCTTAATAACCCAGAACTTCTCATCCGTTAGGAAAAGATTAACTTCCCTGAAAATAAACAGATGAAAAGTCAAACTAATGTGTTTAAATGATGTACTAATGTTTAAATAACAAACGGAAGGAACACCAACTTGGGCGGCACAGAGGTACAGTTGCTGCCTCACAGCGCCAAAGGCCCGGGTTCGATCCTGACTACGGGTGTTGCCTGTACGGAGTTTGTACGTTCTCCCCGTGACCACGTGCGTTTGCTCCCCTTTCCTCCCGCACTCCAAAGACGTGCAGGTTTGTAGGTCACTTGGCTTGGTAAAAATGTAAATTGTCCCTAATGTGTGTAGGATAGTGTTTGTGTGTGGGATCGGTGCGGACTCGTTGAGCCGAAGGGCCGTTTCAACGCTGTATTTCTAAACTAAGCTAAAAGGAAGGCTGAAAGACACGTCTTTCTCTCTCTTCCTTCCTGGCTACAGAATCCCTCAAAGAGCTACGCAAATATGCATCATCTGTGGAGGGAATGTATAGGTGACAATTTGCATTGGGACTGCTCAAGTATCCCGACCCGAAACGTTGCCATGCATTCCCTCCACAGATACTGCCTGGCCCGCTGAGATCCTCCAGCACTTTGTTTTTTGCTGAAGATTCCAGCATCTGCAGTTCCTTGTGTCTCTACGTCTGAAATGTTGTCTCTACAACAATGGAGAAGGTGCAGCAGCCATTTGGAAGACAGCAAGGTCACACAAACCACAAAAGCAACGATCAACCAGTTACTCTGGTTTTCTTATTGAGGTTTGGGTTAGAGATTATTAGGTAAGATTTCATCAGATGATTTGAGATACACCGCCCTCAGGAACATCAGAGGCAACATAGACACCAGGGAAGGCTGAAGATCGCAGAGGACACCACAACGCTGATGAATCAAGGTTAACTTGGAAATATTCACTTACAGTAGATAAACTTAAAATATACAAGAAAGACACCAAGTACTCGAGTAACCAGCGAGTCAGGCAGCGTCTCTGGAGGATGAGGATTGATGATGTTTCGGGTCGAAACCCTCCAACTTTTCAACGTCATCTGTCCATGTTCTCCACAGATGCTGCCTGACCCGCTGAGTTACTCCAGCACTCTGTGAAACGTCACCTATCCATGTTCTCCACAGATGCTGCCTGACCCGCTGAGTTACTCCAGCACTCTGTGAAACGTCACCTATCCATGTTCTCCACAGATGCTGCCTGACCCGCTGAGTTACTCCAGCACTCTGTGAAACGTCACCTATCCATGTTCTCCACAGATGCTGCCTGACCCGCTGAGTTACTCCAGCACTCTGTGAAACGTCACCTATCCATGTTCTCCACAGATGCTGCCTGACCCGCTGAGTTACTCCAGCACTCTGTGAAACGTCACCTATCCATGTTCTCCACAGATGCTGCCTGACCCGCTGAGTTACTCCAGCACTCTGTGAAACGTCACCTATCCATGTTCTCCACAGATGCTGCCTGACCCGCTGAGTTACTCCAGCACTCTGTGAAACGTCACCTATCCATGTTCTCCACAGATGCTGCCTGACCCGCTGAGTTACTCCAGCACTCTGTGAAACGTCACCTATCCATGTTCTCCACAGATGCTGCCTGACCCGCTGAGTTACTCCAGCACTCTGTGAAACGTCACCTATCCATGTTCTCCACAGATGCTGCCTGACCCGCTGAGTTACTCCAGCACTCTGTGAAACGTCACCTATCCATGTTCTCCACAGATGCTGCCTGACCCGCTGAGTTACTCCAGCACTCTGTGAAACGTCACCTATCCATGTTCTCCACAGATGCTGCCTGACCCGCTGAGTTACTCCAGCACTCTGTGAAATGTCACCTATCCATGTTCTCCACAGATGCTGCCTGACCCGCTGAGTTACTCCAGCACTCTGTGAAACGTCACCTATCCATGTTCTCCACAGATGCTGCCTGACCCGCTGAGTTACTCCAGCACTCTGTGAAACGTATCCTATCCATGTTCTCCACAGATGCTGCCTGACCCGCTGAGTTATGGTGCAGCAGCATCTGTGGAGCTAAGGAAATAGGCAACGTTTCGGGCCGAAACCCTTCTGGAAATAGGCAACGTTTTGGGCCGAAACCCTTCCGGGTTTCGGCCCGAAACGTTGCCTATTTCCTTAGCTCCATAGATGCTGCTGCACCCGCTGAGTTACTCCAGCACTTTTTGCCCTTCCCCCCCCCCCCCATAAACCAGCATTGGCAGTTCTTGGAAGTGTCTGACTACATATATACGCGGCAGCTCAAAATGAAAGTATATTTCCGTGTCAGTTTGCCCCCTCAGATTTTCTCCCCTCCTCCTCCTCCTCCACTCTGCCCTCAGCCAAATTAGTGATGACAGGGGCACAGATGGAGGGTCGGTGGTGCAAATCCCTCTGGGTTTGGTTACAGAGAGAGTGTTGCCTCAGGATGTTGCCACATTCATGCATCAGAGGTGTAATTATGGGCTTTAGGTTTTTTTTTGTCAGGCTAGAGTTTGGAAGTAATTAGTTTGCCGAGTGGTTTCTCTGTCGCTTCTAGAGAATGTCGAGGTTCAGCAACGGGCATCCGTTAACCATTGTGCATCAACACAAAGGGGACTTTCCAGCACTGAGTCACGGCCCACAGAAACAGGCCCATCCACCCACTTAGTTCATGCTGAACAATTTCATTCTCCATACGTTTCCATCAGTCTCCTACCTCTAGGCTCAACGCAATTTGTAGCAGACAACTTAAACATAGAAACATAGACAATAGGTGCAGGAGTAGGCCATTCAGCCCTTCGAGCCTGCACCGCCATTCAATATAATCATGGCTGATCATCCAACTCAGTATCCTGTACCTGCCTTCTCTCCATACCCCCTGATCCCTTTAGCCACAAGGGTCACATCTAACTCCCTCTTAAATATAGCCTATGAACTGGCCTCAACTACCTTCTGTGCCAGAGAATTCCACAGATTCACCACTCTCTGTGTGTGAAAAATGTTTTTCTCATCTCGGTCTTAAAGGATTACCCTCTTATCCTTAAACTGTGTGGCCCCTTGTTCTGGACTTCCCCAACATCGGGAACAATCTTCCTGCATCTAGCCTGTCCAACCCCTTAAGAATTTTGTAAGTTTCTATAAGATCCCCCCTCAATCTTCTAAATTCTAGCGAGTACAAGCCGAGTCTATCCAGTCTTTCTTCATATGAAAGTCCTGACATCCCAACCTCTCAACCTCTCAACCTGCACATCTTTGGGTCGTGGGAGTCGACCAGAGGAGTTCCTAAGTTGTAGCAGCAGAATTAGGCCATTCGGCCCATCGACTGAAAGGTTTGGATAGAGAGGATGCGGAGAGGAAGTTTCCACTAGTGGGAGAGTCTGGGCCCAGAGGTCATAGCCTCAGAATTAAAAGATGCTCCTAGGAAGCAGATGAAAAATAATTTCTTTAGTCAGAGGGTGGTGAATCTGTGGAATTCTTTGCCACAGAAGGCAATAGATATTTTTATGGCAATAGATAGATTATTGATTAGTACAGGTGTCAGCGGTTATGGGGAGAAGGCAGGAGAATGGGCTTGAGGGAAAGGTCGATCAGCCATGATTGAATGGTGGAGTAGGCTTGATGGGCCGAATGGCCTAATTCTGCTCCTATCACATAAACTTATAAGTCTACTTCGACATTCAATCACACCTGATCGATCGTTCCCTCTCAAGCCCTTTTCCCCATAATCCCTGACACCAATACTAATCAAGAATAGAGTTATGAATCTATGGAATTCTCTGCCACAGAAGGCAGTGGAGGCCAATTCACTGGATGTTTTCTAGAGAGAATTAGATTTAGTTCTTAGGGCTAACGGAATCACGGGATATGGGGAGAAAGCAGGAACAGGGTACTGATTCTGGATGATCAGCCATGATCATATTGAATGGCTCGAAGGGCCGAATGGCCTACTCCTGCACCTATTTTCTATCAATCCTAATACCTATGATCAATCAAAGGTACCTAGGGGACACCCACACTGTTACCAAGGGAACATGCAAACTCCGCACAGACAGCATCCAGAGGTCAGGATCCAACCTGGGTTGCTGGAGCTATGAGGAAGAAGCTTGATCCCTTAATGAAGTTGATAAACTAGATGTAGAATGATGCTAGTGTACGGGATGATCGCTGGTCGGTGGGAACTCGGTGGGCCAAAGAGCCTGTTCCCACACTGTCTTGTTTAAGAAGGAACTGCAGATGCTGGAAAAATCGAAGTAGACAAAAATGCTGGAGAAACTCAGTGGGTGAGGCAGCATCTATGGAGCGATGGAATAGGTCAGACTTCAGACTGACCCTCTAAAGTCTAAAGAATTTCCATAGAGGCAACTTACATTGCTGGATCTTATCATTCACAGGAATATAACAGCAAATATCACAAGTTGTCTGTCCTGTTCGTCTAGGTGTAGATTGTAACATGTCACGGGTAGAAACATAGACAGCATCACCGTGACAAGGTGCGGGTGATTAAGATGATAATATTAGCTGTCAGAGTTGAAAGTATTCTGCTTTCCCAACTGTACACAACGCAGGCATATCAGCAAGCCCAACAAGAGAGTTAGGAACGTTAATCAGAAGCCGCTCGGCACTACACGATAAACAAAGGGCCAGCCATGCGTGTGGAATGGCGTACAACAGTGGGACAAAGGCAACAGCTGTCACAGACAAGGCGTAACATGAGCACAAACCCATCCCTTCCCACAGTCTGGCTCGCTGTCTGGGCCAGAGGAGGTGTGACAGGCAGTAAACCACCTCAACAGTAGCCAGTCCAGACCCACACTGCAACTCCTGACATCACTTCACTTTGTCACGTGTACCGAGGTACCGTGAAAAGCTTATGTTGCCAACACAGGGCAGAGAAACTGCCGCACCCTCCGCCCTTTGTGGAAAGGTTCTTCCAATCCAACACCTTACACCACAACTCCATGGGGCAGTGGCCAGCACCAATGGATAGGTGACGTTTCACAGAGTGCTGGGGTAACTCAGCGGGTCAGGCAGCATCTGTGGAGAACATGGATAGGTGACGTTTCACAGAGTGCTGGAGTAACTCAGCGGGTCAGGCAGCATCTGTGGAGAACATGGATAGGTGACGTTTCACAGAGTGCTGGAGTAACTCAGCGGGTCAGGCAGCATCTGTGGAGAACATGGATAGGTGACGTTTCACAGAGTGCTGGAGTAACTCAGCGGGTCAGGCAGCATCTGTGGAGAACATGGATAGGTGACATTTCACAGAGTGCTGAAGTAACTCAGCGGGTCAGGCAGCATCTGTGGAGAACATGGATAGGTGACGTTTCACAGAGTGCTGGAGTAACTCAGCGGGTCAGGCAGCATCTGTGGAGAACATGGATAGGTGACGTTTCACAGAGTGCTGGAGTAACTCAGCGGGTCAGGCAGCATCTGTGGAGAACATGGATAGGCGATAGTTTCGGTCAAGATATTTCTTCAGAGAAGAAATCTAGATGGCCAGGTGAGAGTGTGTGTGGAGGGGAAGCCCAGTGGTGGGGGATACCTGAAGTTGGAGAACAACTTTCACACCATTTGTTCGTGGAATATGAGACATAGTTCTTCCAATTTGCATTTGGCCTCTCCACATAATGGAGGGGGCTGGGGAAAGAGTGTGAAGGAGAGTTGCAACTGGATGCATGTGGTGAATCTCTACCTCATTCGAATATACCTGCATCTCCTACAACCTGGTCCACGACATTCAGTGGCCACAATACATCCTCCTCTACACTGGAGCATAGACCAGGCGAATGCGTCACGGGCCACCTGTACTCAAGGACAACCTCAAGCTTCCAGTAACTGCACACCACAAAGTGTTGGAGTAATCCAGCTGGCCAGGCAGCAACTCTGGAGTAATCCAGCTGGCCAGGCAGCAACTCTGGAGAACATGGACAGATGATGTTTTGGGTTGGGACCTTTCTTCAAACTTGAATATAGGCCGCACATGACCAACTGGGACTAGTTCTAGTGGGTAACTTGGTCGTCACGGATAAGTTGGGCTGAAGGGCCTGTTTCCATGCTCTATGACTCTGACCGCTCCAGGTGGACATCGATGACTGTCGTGTTGCAAACTCCTCAGCCAACTTGGATGGCCATGCCTTTACTTTGGTTAAAAACACTTTCTTTCTACGTCTGATTTCTATTCTGGCCACCTCACCTCAGCAAGAACACACTGATCACCTCAATGCAGATGAACTGACAGCCCTCCAATACCTGAAGTTGGATTGTGGAGCATTTAAATATCATTGATTTGAACCTTGGCATCCTGGGTCTATTTACTGGCATCTAAGCCTCATTAGTACAGCCGTCACATTTCAGCTCGTCTAGCTGGTAATTAATTGGCAAAACACAAAACCCGGTGGTCTCCCAGTTAAAGAGTTCCAGTGCTGTGATTGGCATTTGTAGTGTCCTGTCAGCATGCCAAGCATGTCGAGGGGACAGAAGGAGAAAAGATCCCGGAGGTCACACACTGCTGGAGGGATGCGGACATGGAAAGTAGATGGATTTGGGATTCCATGGGCCCTTCCCACACCACAACACCCTAGCTATTCCCAGCTGCAGATGTGGGACTTTGGCAGCATTTCATTAACGCTGAGGGGCGGTGGTAGAGGGGGCAGAAACATCTGAATGGAGAGGCTACGGATTGGGTGATGGAGGAATGGGTGTAGACTTTGGTGGAGAATAAACACGGCAATGGGTTAGATGGGCAGAATGGCCTGCAGATGATGCAACTCTAGATTTGGTAGAACTCTAAAACCATTAGTGTGTAGGAAGCAACTGCAGATGCTGGCTTACACCTAAAATACACACACAATGCTGGAGTAACTCAGCGGGTCAGGCAGCATCTCTGGCATTTCTATATTCGGCATTCTGTATCTTCTCCTTTGCGCTACCTATTTTACTTGAGTTTGGCCTGATTGGTCACGGTGGCGCAGTGGTAGAGTCGCTGTCTTACTGCAAAATACAGCACCAGAGGCCCGGGTTCGATCCCGACTACGGGTGCTGTCTGTACGGAGTTTGTACCTTCTCCCAGTGACCCGTGTGTTTTCTCCGAGATCTTCGGTTTCCTCCCACACTCCAAAGACGTGAAGGTTTGTAGGTTACTTTGCTTGATAAAAATGTAAAATTGTCCAAGTTGGCGATATGCAGAGCACTGCCCTGCCGACTACAACATTCAGAAGGATTGCGTTTTTGTGTTGTATTACCTGACCTGATTGGATAGCATGCAACACAAAGCTTTCACTGTAGATGGTGCGCACTGTCTGAACTGGAGAGGTCTCAACTGACTGCAAACCGGGGTCGGGCAGTCAAGGGTGACAATGCACAAACGGGGCTACATCGAGGGTACAACCCACCTGTGGCAGACCCAGACAATGCAACACCTACTGCAATGCCCATTGCTGGATAATCCATGTACTACTGCAGACCTCGCACTTCACAGCCCAATAGCACAACGATGTGTACAGCAGTGGAGAGCCACTATATAGCACAAGGATACAGAAGAAGACTGTAGCTGAAGTGAATGGGTGCGGTCTCCATTGTGATGTAACTGCACCCTTTACCTCCGCCTCCCGACGTTAATGAAACGCTCCCATTGTCCTTCCAGATGTGAAGCTGGGAATAGCTGGAGGTTTCCAATCCCATCACATTGTGATGAGGGCAGAGCCCATGCAAATAAACCTAAGCTTACACCTGCAGCATCTGCACTGGACCACTCGAGTTAGACAACTGCACACTTACTTTCCAAGAAGGATGATGCGTTACATATCCAAATAACTTGTTTTTCATCTTTGAGCATTATCATAATTTGCTCCTATGTTAGTTGACGGAGAACAAACAGAATCTTGCTTCCATTGTTACATAAACTGAGCTCAGACGGCAACTGTATAAAATAATAAGACAATCGCAGTAGACAATAGGTGCAGGAGTAGGCCATTCGGCCCTTCGAGCCAGCACCGCCATTCACTGTGATCATGGCTGATCATCCACAATCAGTAGCTAACAAAACGCCTTGGACACCTCCAGCACCTGTTTTACCCCCAAAAAGAGCCCTGTGTTGTCTCTGTATGATCCTTCCGATGCACTGGAAGGATAAGCAAGCCAACCCCAGGATCTTTTTCCAACCCAACATACAAAGGAGTTAGCACCTTACAAACTGTTCACCGAAGATAGACCCAAAATGCTGGAGTAACTCAGCGGGACAGGCAGCATCTCTGGAGAAAAGGAATGGGTGACGTTTTAGGTCAAGTCAAGTCAAGTCAAGAGAGTTTATTGTCATGTGTCCCAGATAGGACAATGAAATTATCGCTTACTGCAGCACGACAGAATATTGTAAGCATCAATACAGATCAGATTAGTGTGACCAGATACCACAGAATATACATATACACACATAAATACACAGATAAAGTGGAATAGACTCTGAAGTCTAAAGAAGGGTCTCGACCCAAAACATCACCCATTCCGTCTCTCCAGAGATGCTGCCTGTCCAGCTGAGTTACTCCAGCATTTTGTGTCTATCTTCGGTTTAAACCAGCATCTGAAGTTCCTTCCTAAGCTATTCACCGACCTGGCCCATCAGCGATAAAGTCAATCATCGGACCCACCACCCAACATCCGACAACGGAGAGATCATGTCAGAAATAGGAAGAGAAAAAGTTTTCAAATTTATCTCGGAGGCTTAAAAATCACGGTCCCGAAATGGAGATGCAAGCGGTAACAGAAATGTAAATCTTTTTCTTTAAACCGCCCATTGCCAAAGAACATGACAAATGTATTTTCAACCCCAACAGCTCTTTTCAAATGTTAAGCGAGAGATGTGGGAACGCAGTCATGAATATATCAGGTCTAGTGTGAAACTCACATGGAAAACTGACACCTATGAATTATCTTTAACACAAAGGGTCCACCCGTCCAGTAAGCAGCTAATGGATTATACCAGACTTGTTCGCTGAGTACTGAGCGGAGGAGAATAGAACACTCGTGACTTTTTTTCTCCCCCCCCCCCCACTCCTGGTCGAGGATTCGACAACTACGGAATTGGTAAAGTACGTACAACACCACACGATAAACAAACCAGGGAGCAGAAAGGAAATAGAGTGGGTGATGGGAGGAAACAGAGACTGCTTGGCAAATGCCAATTAGAGGGCTGATTGTTTCCACGCTGGTGAACAGGAGAAACTTTTGACAAGGTGGATCATTTTATGGTGTTCAGGCAGTACTTGCAAGCTGGGAGAGAATATTGCAGTAATTAGGAGACCCAAAATCGTTTTGTTTCATTTAATAATAATAATAATGGATGGGATTTATATAGCGCCTTTCTAATACTCAAGGCACTTTACATCGCATTATTCATTCACTCCTCAGTCACACTCGGTGGTGGTAAGCTACTTCTGTAGCCACAGCTGCCCTGGAGCAGACTGACGGAAGCATGGCTGCCAATCTGCGCCTACGGCCCCTCCGACCACCACCAATCACTCACACACATTCACACACAGGCAAAGGTGGGTGAAGTGTCTTGCCCAAGGACACAACGACAGTATGCACTCCAAGCGGGATTCGAACCGGCCACCGATCACCTCACGCGAACACTATTCTACAAACACTATGGACAATTTTACATTTACACCAAGGCAATTAACCTGTACGTCTTTGGCGTGTGGGAGGAAACCGAAGATCTCGGAGGAAACCCACGCTGGTCACAGGGAGAACGTGCAAACTCCGTACAGACAGCACCCGTAGTCAGGATGGGACCCGGGACTCTGGTGCAGTAAGGTAGACAACTCTACCAGCTGTGCAACCGTGACAACCTCTTTTGTGTAAAATAATTGTTTAGCTTTGCAAAGGCACATGTGCAGCCAGGACATCTAGAGGAGGAGGAACAATTGCATTGAACGTTCCCAAACACAGCCCGAGCAGCAAGGTCATGTTCATGATTCCTGGGATGTCAGGACTTTCATATGAAGAAAGACTGGAGAGACTCGGCTTGTACTCGCTAGAATTTAGGAGATTGAGAGGGGATCTTATAGAAACTTACAAAATTCTTATGGGGTTGGACAGGCTAGATGCAGGAAGATTGTTCCCGATGTTGGAGAAGTCCAGGACAAGGGGTCACAGCTTAAGGATAAGGGGGAAATCCTTTAGGACCGAGATGAGAAGAAACATTTTTCACACAGAGAGTGGTGAATCTCTGGAACTCTCTGCCACAGAGGGTAGTTGAGGCCAGTTCATTGGCTATATTTAAGAGGGAGTTAGATGTGGCCCTTGTGGCTAAAGGGATCAGGGGGTATGGAGAGAAGGCAGGTACGGGATACTGAGTTGGATGATCAGCCATGATCATATTGAATGGCGGTGCAGGCTCGAAGGGCCGAATGGCCTACTCCTGCACCTATTTTCTATGTATCTATGTATCTATGTGATAGGAGAAAAATTAGACCATTTGGCCCATCCAGTCTACTCCGCCATTCAATCATGGCTGATCTATCTCTCCCTCGCAACCCCATTCTCCTGCCTTCTCCCCATAACCCCTGACACCTGTACTAATCAAGAATCTATCTATCTCTGCCTTAAAAATATCAATTGACTTGGCCTCCACAGCCTTCTGTGGCAATGAATTCCACAGATTCACCACCCTCTGACTAAAGAAATTCTTCTTCGTCTCCTTCCAAAAGGAAGTCCATTAATTCTGAGGCTGTGGCCTCTGGTCCTAGACTATCCCACTAGTGGAAACATCCTCTCCGCATCCACTCTATCCAAGCCTTTCACAATTCGCACGGTGTAAACAGCATCCACCTGGGGTCGATCATTGTACAGAGAACAGCTGCTGGGTGCCCAAGGGGATTTAACGACAGAAACTGTGCCAGACTATCTTCCGCAACATGTTAATGACTGTGATCGGCAAAGCTTTTGTACCGCCAGCTCTGATCTGATGAATGCAGTCAGGAAGCTGGTTGCCGGAGGAATTAGGTGCCTGAAGTAACGGCTGAGTCACTTCATGGTTTTGGGCCAAAGGCACATCCACTTCATCGAGCTTCGTCATCGAGTCATAGAGACATCCAGGCCCTTCGGCCCAACTTGTCCATGCCAACCAATAATCAGTGTGAAGAAGGGGCTTGACGTGAACCGTCGCCCTTTCATTCTCTCCAGAGATGCTGCCTGTCCCGCTGAGTTACTCCAGCATGTCTACCTCTAATATCCAAGGGACACTTGGCCGGGTACATGGACAATGGGACAATGGGTCGAGCCCAGGCGTGCTGTGGAACAAAATGGAGCTCCGACACAGATCAACCATGGTCTAACTGCCAGACGATATTCGCTGGTGGGGCAGGAGACCTCCTCCTGATTCTACCTTCTTTACTTTGAGGAAGGAATTGGTTGCAGCACAAGACGCTGAGAAATCTCCAGGACAAGGTCTAGGAACGGCTGGGAGAGTAATATTCTCAAACGTCCCTGTGTAATCCAAGGTTCTGAACTCTGCAGTGGAGCCGAGCAGAGGGACTAAGTTGGCCAGCGAGCTACATTGTAATATAGGACTGGGCAGTAGGCCATGCCAGGCAAGAGGACCTACCCATGTTTCCATATCTGATCCATCAACAGGAGATGACACCAAGGTCCCCTGCCTTATGGTAGCAGGGTGAAGGGGAAAAGCAGAGGGCATGGACAAATCTCTTTGAAGGTAAATCATGGATGTGTCAGCAGGCATTCATTGCCACGTAACACCATTAGCGCACATGCCCCCCTCTAAATACAGCACGTGCCAACTCCCCCCTCCTCCCTCCCATCCACCTCGCAAAATAAACATCCCTGTGTTCAATGTATGCATTATTGTGAAACATAGACAAAAGGTGCAGGAAGGCCATTCGGCCCTTCGAGTTAGCACCGCCATTCAATATGATCATAGCTGATCACCCAAAATCAGTACCCTATTTTTGCTTTCTCCCCATATCCCTAGATTCCCAAATGGCCCAGACCCACGGTACGAGTTCATTCCAAGAGCTCTCCCGAGTTTTAAAATAATCAAACTCATGGTAAGCACGGAGAATGAACGTAGCGGGTACGTCGGAGCTCGGGGACGTCTCTTAGCGGCTCATAACGCTAACGGCAGGTACTCGGGAAGACTCGCTAACGGCAGGTAAGCTCTGGAAGACTCGTGAAGATTTTTCAACATGTTGAAAAATGTCCATGAGAGCCCCGAGTACCGACGAGTGGCCATTACCGTAAATCTCCGCGTTCGAATCAGGGCAAACTCGGGAGAGCTCTTGGAATGAACTCGTACAGTGGGACAGGGCCATTAGTCCCAAGAGCTCTATCTAAATCTCTCTTCAATACGCCTGAACTGAAAACTTGTAAATCAGACTTCTGAACAGTCCTCACATAAGCTTGGAGATAGTCCCGATGTTCCAACTTACCTCCTTGTGGACAATGGATCTTTTTCTCTAGAACCGTTGGCACTCCAGCGCTTAGGAACTATATCCTGCACTCTGTTTTCCCTCTCTTGCTCTGCCTAATGTATGTGTCTGGCGGGGTTGTACTCATGGATGGCATTATCGGATTCTCACTGTAGTTTAATACCCGCGACAATAATGAACCCTAACCTGTACAAGAACACAATTTATGGCATTTCATGCACGTTGTAGAAACACTGGGTCAGAATTAGTTTTAGTTTTAGTTTAGAGACACAGCGCGGAAACAGGCCCTTCGGCCCACTGAGTCCATGCCCACCCCCGTACACCAATCCTACCACACACACACACACTAGAGACAATTTTTACACATACACCAAGCCAATTAACCTATAAACCTGTATGTCTTTGGAGTGTGGAAGGAAACCAAAGATCTCGGAGAAAACCCACGCAGGTCACGGGGAGAACGTGCAAACTCCGTACAGACAGCACCCGTAGTCAGGATCGAACCCATGTCTCTGACGCTGTGAGGCAGCAACTCCACCGTGCCGCGCATACATTCACTAACACAAATGCCCGACTGATCCTGAACCAGCTGATAACTGAACTGACTTCAAATCCGATCCTAATCTGATCACCACACTGGCTGTTCACGGGCGCACACAAGAGACACCTTTATCTGACGTGCCTAGTGCGATTTCAAATACAGGATAACTGCATTCAGCAGAGCTGCATTCTATTACAGCTGAGAATACATCTGTAATGAAAACCTCTGCTTCTCACCGCCGTGAAATCCATGTTTATGCAACGTACAAGGAGATAACCATCAGAATTACATTGTCATGAGAGCGTCACACTTGCCGATAACATTCTGCTCGTTGACTGACAAACACTGTGTATCTCTCGCCTTGCTCCTGCTGTGTTTCCCACTCAGCTTCAGTCAAGTACGAGCATGGAAACAGGGCAGCTGCAGCAGCAGGGGCTGTACAATGGCCCCTCTTGAATACAGACCGCTCTGTGCATACTGTACTGACCAGGGCGCTTGTCATGTCCAGAATAGCACTTGGCAAGTGAGGAAAGGTCAAAAGATGAAGCATTTGGACGGGGAAATTATAGAAACATAGACAATAGGTGCAGGAGTAGGCCAGTCGGCCCTTCGAGCCAACACCGCCATTCAATATGATCATCCAAAATCAGTACCCCGTTCCTGCTTTCTCCCCATCTCACTAGATTCCTTTAGCCCCAAGAGCTCGATCTAACTCTCTCTTGAAAACATCCAGTGAATTGGCCTCCACTGCCTTCTGTGGCAGAGAATTCCACAGATTCACAACCCTCTGGGTGAAGAGGTTTTTCCTCATCTCAGTCCCAAATGGCCTACTCCTTATTCTTAAATTGTGACCCCTGGTTCTGGGCTCCCCCAACATCAGGAATATTTTTCCTGCATTCAGCCTGTCCAATCCATTAACAATTTTACATTTTGCTATAAGGACCCCTCTCATCCTTCTAAATTCCAGTGAATACAAGCCCAGTCGACCCATTCTTTATTCTTATGTCAGTCCCGTCATCCCGGGAATTAACCTGGTGAAACTACGCTGCACTCCCTCAATAGAAAGAATGTCCTTCCTCAAATTAGTAGACCAAAACTGCACACAATATTCATTACACCTAAACTCAAATTCTCTTGTTATGAAGGCCAACATGCCATTAGCTTTCTTCACTGCTTGCTGTACCTGCATGCTTACTTTCAGTGACTGATGTACAAGGACACCCAGGTCTCATTGCACCTCCCCTTTTCCTAATCTGACACCATTCAGATAATAATCTACCTTCTTGTATCTGCTAACCAGTTGTCTATCCGTGTTAATGATGGCGGATTGCTGAGTGTATTCCCGAATGTGAAACACAGGATCAGTTGTGGAGCATCTACCTCGGAATCTTGGGATCAATCCTTGCCTACAGTGCAGGAAGGAACTGCACATGCTGGTTTACACCAAAGATAAGACACAAAATGCTGGAGTAACTCAGTGGGAGATAAGGAATGGGTGATGTTTCGGGACGAGACCCTTCTTTAGGCAGAGTCGGGAGAGAGGAAGTCTAGAGATATTGGAGGGTAAGGTGTGAAAACGACAGATCAAAGCAGATGATGATAAGGAAATGTAGAATGGTCGTTCGTTAGTTGAGAGCGCTGCATACAATCTGTAATGTTTAATCAGGGGGTCAGTGAAACTAGTCGGAGAACTGGGATGGGTGTGATAGACTCGCTGAGCTGTATGTAAACGATGTACTTCACCGCACCGGATACACATGACACTAGAGAAACCATTGAACCAGGAACTGCAGATGCTGGTTTACACCGAAGATAGACACAAAATGCTGGAGTAACTCAGCGGGTCAGGCAGCATCTGTGGAGAACATGGATAGGTGACGTTTCACAGAGTGCTGGAATAACTCAGCGGGTCAGGCAGCATCTGTGGAGAACATGGATAGGTGACGTTTCACAGAGTGCTGGAATAACTCAGCGGGTCAGGCAGCATCTGTGGAGAACATGGATAGGTGACGTTTCACAGAGTGCTGGAGTAACTCAGCGGGTCAGGCAGCATCTGTGGAGAACATGGATAGGTGACGTTTCACAGAGTGCTGGAGTAACTCAGCGGGTCAGGCAGCATCTGTGGAGAACATGGATAGGTGACGTTTCACAGAGTGCTGGAGTAACTCAGCGGGTCAGGCAGCATCTGTGGAGAACATGGATAGGAGACGTTTCAGGTGGCAACCCTCTTCAGACTGAGAGTCTGGGGAGCTGGAAACTAGAGGCATGGAGAGTTACAAAAAGCAAATGAATGAAAGGTTTGCAAAAGGTCTTGTATTGGTAATATCCATGCATAAATATTAGCCAGAACAAGCGGGAGGAGTCCTATTTCCATTTAAATAACGTCTAGTGTCATTTATCTGTCACGGTGGACAAAGCTTCTGTACAACGTCTCATGTTAAAGACAGCAACCCTAACCCTGCACACCTACCTACCTCAGTACTGACTAGACTGTTCTTCTGATATCTGAAGTGGGACTTGAACCCACAGCCCACTGACTCAAGCAGAACATAAGCCACGAAGCCACAGTTAACACTAAGTCCACAAGATGATAAACGTAGACAAAAATGCTGGAGAAACTCAGCGGGTGCAGCAGCATCTATGGAGCGAAGGAAACAGGCAACGTTTCGGCCCGAAACGTTGCCTATTTCCTTTGCTCCATAGATGCTGCTGCACCCGCTGAGTTTCTCCAGCATTTTTGTCTACCTTCGATTTTCCAGCATCTGCAGTTCCTTCTTGAACAAGATGATAAATGTGCCCTCAGAAGTGCGGGTGAATGGGATTAACAAGTCCAGCACAACACATGCACAACTCAGGAAGGGGTCATGGTCTGAAGAAGGGTCTCGACCCGAAATGTCACCTATTCCTTCTCTCCAGAAGTGCTGCCTGTCCCGCTGAGTTACTCCAGCTTTTTGAGTCTATCTAAGAGTTAATGGGAGCTTGGAATGGAACCGTGGGATTGGGAAGCAGCTCGGAACTTCGTGTGGCAGCCGCATTAATGTCGAACAATACTGTCGGATCTCCATTAATCAAAACAGGCAAACACTTAGCCACGTCAACAGGGTCCAAGCACAGCTCACTGACCTGTCAGCCGTGGGTCACTGAATGAAGCCACAAACTGGCTCCCTGACCAGCAGCGAACGGCATGAAGTATTACAAATAATCCTCACAAATACAGCACCACTCACCCAGCACCACTCACCACAGGCACAAGCTTTTGGAAGCCACTCCTGACTCGTTCCAACTTCACATGCGTGCCAAGTATCGGTTGGAGGGATCAGAGAGAAGCAGATTTACCCCCCCCCCCCCCCCCCAAGCCGAGTTCAAGTCTCCGCTGCTGCAGCAGACAAACCCACGAAGGGAAAGGAAAACATCCTCCTGCACAAGTGGAACTGCTGCTGCCCGGCTACAGGCACTGCCACATAGAAAAGCAGCAACACTACTCCTGCACAGCTGGGACCAGCTCATGAAAGGAGTGTATAAACTGACACTAACGATGCGCATTCCAACCCAGTGAAGTCATGCGCTGGATTAACGAAGGCAGGCTTTGACCCTTGGACCTAGACAACACTGCTCGCTGCTAGCAGCGCTCATTCCCAACAATGCCGGCATCCAGTAACACTGGGCCCAGCTCCATACTCTACTCTGCACGGTGTTTGATGTTCAATTCCCTTCCCCACACTTGTAGAAGATTTCTCCAGGCAGAAAAGCTTCAACAAAAAAAAAAAAGGAAATTGAAATAAATGCTCGGCCTTTGGCAGTTTTAAATGAAATACGGACAGAATTCCCACAACCTGTCAGAGTAGTACGTTTTTTCTCAGGACTGTATTTTTTCCCGTTCACTTATTTCTTGGACTGCAGCCAACTCGGGCTCCCATCAATAGTTGCGGGAGAAACAGACCCTATCAACGGGCAAGAGGCAACAGACAAGCAACTCATTTAGCCGATAAAAACAGGGGTAGCAATGCATTAACACGCGTGTGTAGGTTGCACGCATAAACATGCATACACACACATGTCCAGATTCAACTGACCAACGCACACGCCTATCTCACCAATTATCAACTCAGCACGAAACCTCCCCAACTCCTCACCCCCCCATTCTTGTTCCTCACTTCCATTCATAGGACAAATGGAACACAGAACAGGCACAACATGCTGGAGTAACTCAGCGGGACAGGCAGCAACACCGGGGAAAAGGGATAGGTGAAGTTTCGGGCCGAAGGGCCTGTTTCCATGCTGTATCTCTGAACGAAACCAAACCAAAGGGGGGGGTGGTGGGGAAAGGAGAGAATAGATGATGGGGAGCAAGTGGAAGGGCAGTGGCAGGAACTGAAGGTTAGGGGAAGGAGAGGTCTATGGTGATAGGGGATGGATAGGAGAGATGGAAGCATTTCACTGTACCTCGGTACACATGACAATAAACTAAACCAAGTGGGAACTCCATGTGTCGTCCTTAACTGTAACCACACACTTCAATTCAATACGAGAACAATCCCAGTGCACGGGCCTTGCCTTCCTCAACATAGGACACTAGCAGTGACCCGCTGACCCTCTGCCTCTGGCCCTTGGTGCCCGATCACAAGGATGCTCAGTAACCAGCGGGTCAAACCACTGCCCTGCAAGAACTGAGTGAGTGAGTTTCACTGCCTCTTTGTAGCTCCAGTAGCACCCCCCACCCCCCCCCCCCTGTAACCAACCATTAACCCTTCACCTCATATTCCGCTTGGGCAGTCTGCACCCTAGCGGCATAAACATTGAATTCTCCAATTTCCGGTAGCCCTTGTTGTCTCCTCCCCTTCTCAGCTCTCGGGCTCCTCCTCTTTCTTTTTCCTTTTTTCTCTTCCCCCCCTCCAACCCACCTCACCCAACATCAGTCTGAAGAAGGGTTTTGGCCTGAAACATTGCCTATTTCCTTCGCTCCATAGATGCTGCCTCACCCGCTGAGTTTCTCCAGCGCTTTTGTCAACCCATAACCACTGACAGCATCAGCCTCTCAAGTCTTATTTAACTCTAATTACCCACAAAGATCTAAATCGCCTGCTCGCTGTCAGGGAAGCAAGGAAAAGTTAAACCATTAGCAATGCATCAGCTACACTTTCCATTTCACAATCTAGGACATATCAACATTTCCCAGCCTCTGCACTTCCCAAGGGATTTGCGGTTGGCTCAGAACATGTAATGAAAATATGTAATCACTTTGTTTAGTTTAGAGATACAGCACGGAAGAAGGCCCTTCGGCCCATTGAATCCGTGCCGACCAGCGATCACCCCCGTACACTAGCCCTATGCTACACACACTGAGGACATTTTTTACACACACACACCGAGCCCAACTAACCTACACAGCTTGTTTAAGAAGGAACTGCAGATGCTGGAAAATCGAAGGTAGACAAAAATGCTGGAGAAACTCAGCGGGTGCAGCAGCATCTATGGAGTGAAGGAAATAGGCAACGTTTCGGGTCGAGACCAGGAAAGCATCTATGGAGCGAAGGAATAGGCGACGTTTCGGGTCGAGACCCTTCCGGGTCTCGACCCGAAACGTCACCTATTCCTTCGCTCCATAGATGCTGCCTCACCCGCTGAGTTTCTGTCTACCTTCGATTTTCCAGCATCTGCAGTTCCTTCTTAAACACTCCTGTCTCTGTTGGCCCGCCCACACCTGAGTGAATAACACCCAGGACTTTGTCTTGCTTCTCATGGGAGGGAATTATTCACTATCCAACTCTTCAGCTAAAACTGTGTTCACATTTTCATCATTTGGGGCTAATCATTTGTTAACCTACACCGCTGTTGGTCTTTGGAGTGTGGGGGGGGGAGGGGGGGGACTGAAGATCTGAAGCTGCAGAAATTGTTGAACACAGCCCAGTCCATCACAGGCTCCGCTCAGCCTTCCATCCAGCCCGTGTTCACGTTGCGTTCAATCAGGAAGGCTAGAGGTGCCGCCGAGAATGCCTGCCACGCTGGCCATGGGTTAAGTCGCTCAGAGAGGACTGGGGCAGATCAGGCACGCTCGCCATGAACGGTGGGACAGGCTGGTGGGGCCGAGCGGCCTACTCCTGCTCCCATTCCCTTCAACGCAGTAACAAACTCTTCCCAAACGATGGGGCAACACGGTAGAGTTGCTGCCTCACAGCGCCAGGGACCCGGGTTCAATCCCGACTGCCGGTGCTGTCTGCACAGAGTTTGCACGTTCTCCCCGTGACCTGCGTGGGTTTTCTCCGGGTGCTCCGGTTTCCTCCCACACTCCAAAGGCGTACAGGTTTGTAGGTTAATTATCTACGGTAAATTGACCCTAGTGTGAGGGATAGTGCTAGTATATGTGGAGGGGATTGCTGATCGGCACGCACTCAGTGGGCCGAAGGGCCTGTTTCCACACTCAAAGGTCTAAAGTCCATCTTTAATAATTTGACCACAGGCCTTTACAACCAAGTTAAGAAATGTTTGAAGATCTTGAAGGATACAGGAATATGTGTAAAACATGTTGCATCTTGTGTACTGCCTTTATATAATCTGCTTTTCCTACACTCTTGTACTTTAGATCAAGATTTTTACTGCACTAGGCAAAAAAAAAATCATTTCACTGTAACTGGGTCGATGTTACGATAAACCTCCATTAAACCATGGCCTCTGTCAGACAGCAGCATCAATTGTGGAGTTTTGCTTCTATTTTACTGGAGAGACCACTACAACTCAAGTGTTTGTCTGACAGGTCTCAGTGGACAGATCCATAACTCGCAGTCATGCACCATCTGTATGTTTCATTCACCATTACACTGCAGCAAATATTCTGCATTCCAAGGCAAGAACGCCAGCTTCATAAATGTGTTAAGACACAGAGTGCTGGAGTAACTCAGCGGGTCAGCCAGCATCTGTGGAGAACATGGATAGGTGGCGTTTCACAGAGTGCTGGAGTAACTCAGTGGGTCAGGCAGCATCTGTGGAGAACATGGATAGGTGATGTTTCACAGAGTGCTGGAGTAACTCAGCGGGTCAGGCAGCATCTGTGGAGAACATGGATAGGTGACGTTTCACAGAGTGCTGGAGTAACTCAGCGGGTCAGGCAGCATCTGTGGAGAACATGGATGGGTGACGTTTCGGGTTGGGACCCTTCTTCAGTCTGACCTGAAACGTCACCTACTGTCTTCCAGAGATGCTGCCTGACCCGCTGATTTACTCCAGCACTTTGTGTCTTTCCTTGGTAGAAACCAACATCTGCGGTTCATTGTCATTACTTCCTTTACCGGAGTAGATGTTCAACAGAAGCGCGAGTAAACTTTATGTCAATTCAATTTACAATAAAACGACTTTACTTTGCAACCAGATGCACGAGTGACAACTCAATCAAAGCCAGATACCATCGCCACCTCCAGTAATACCAGGCAGGAACACATGCCCACATCTTCCATTAGAAAAGGGCCACAGGCAAACATCCACCCCACAAACTCAACATACACACAAAATGCTGGAGTAACTCAGCGGGACAGGCAGCATCTCTGGAGAGAAGTAATGGGTGATGTTTTGGGTCGAGACCCTTCTTCAGACTGAGAGTCCAGCACCTGCAGTTCCTTTCTACATCTTCCTGTCCTTCCTGGTGAAGCTGAGGGGACGGGATGGGGTGGGGTGGGTCGGGGTGGGGTGGGGTGGGTCGGGGTGGGGTGGGGCGGGACGGGGTGGGTGGGGTGGGACGGGTCGTTAGTGATGGGCTTTGGTAACAAATACTTGTAAGTGGGATCAGCGACTCCTCCCCTGACTCTCAGTCAGAAGAAGGGTCTCGACCCGAAACGTCACCCATTCCTTCTCTCCAGTGATGCTGCCTGTCCCGCTGAGTTGCTCCAGCATGTTGTTCATAAACGATAGGAGCAGAATTAGGCCATTCGGCCCATCGAGTCTTCCTGCAACCCCGACAAAATGTACAGCATCCTGAAGTTGCTACCTAAATGCAAGTGTTCCTGTGTCAGCCGCACACTCCCACCACAAGCTCAGGCTCCATTCAAAGCAGCTGGGTGCTGGTTTAAAGAGGAACAAAATGTAACCCCTTCTCTCCTGTCATCAATGCAGTCAAACATTTTCAGCCATAAATCTGTGTCTCCCCCCCACCCCACCCACCGAAGTCGCATCAGCAATGCTTTTGTCAGATCTCTCTCAATGCTTTTGTCAGATCTCTCTCTGGATCAGGCACAGCAGGGTTTGCAAGCTGTTTGTGCGTCTCATCTCCCCCGGGGTGTGTGTGTGGAGAGGAGTCGGCGGCAAGAGAGGGGGAGAGAGGGGGAGGGGGAGAGGAGGGAGAGGAGAAGGGGAGAGGAGAAGGGGAGAGAGGGGGAGAGGGAGGGGGAGAGGAGAGGGAGGGAGAGATCACCTGAACTCCGCAGCCACGGCTCCCTACAGCCACACGGCCACTCCACTCGCGCTGGGGGTGCGGGACACACAGACGTACAAGGCGGTCACAGAGCCCACGTTAGCCGGTAATCCCACCAATAATGCCACATCCTCGTTGACGGCAAAGCCTCGGAGTGTACAAGCTGCTACTCTCTACACGTTTCCTGTTCAAGGCTGAAAGTACATCCCTCCTGCCCGCCCCCTCCGGCAGTTAACTCTTTACCAGTGCTCTCCTGGAGCTGGTCTAAACCCCAGAGACAGAGACGGAGACGGAGAGACAGACAGAGAGCGACAGAGAGAGAGACAGAGACACGGAGACAGACAGATAGAGAGACAGACAGAGGCAGAGAGAGACAGAGAGAGACAGACAGACAGAGAGCGACAGAGAGAGAGAGACAGAGGCAGAGAGAGAGACAGAGAGAGACAGAGAGAGAGACAGAGACAGAGAGAGACAGAGACAGAGGCAGAGAGACAGACAGAGGCACAGAGACAGACAGAGAGAGACACAGACAGAGAGAGATAGACAGACACAGACAGAGAGACAGACAGAGAGAGAGAGAGCAGTTTGTTCTACATATCCACCACACTCCCATTTAAATCTTCCCCCTCTCATTTTAAACCTAAGCCCTCTTGTTTTAGACTGCTCTACTCTTGGATAAAGGCTGTGACAATATCTTCATAAGTTCTAGGAGCAGAATTAGGGCCATTCGGCCCATCGAGTCTACTCCACCATTCAATCATGGCTGATCTATCTCTCCCTCAACCCCATTCTCCTGCCTTCTCCCCATAACCCCTGACACATGCACTAATCAAGAATCGATCAACCTCTGCCTTAAAAATATCCAATGACTTGGCCTCACAGCCGTCTGTGGCAAAGAATTCCACAGATTCACCACACTCCGAACTAAATAAATTCCTCCTCATCTCCTTCCTAAAGGTAGGTTTTATTTTGAAGCTATATCCTCTGGTCCTAGACTCTCCCACTAGTGGAAACATCCTCTCCACATCCAGGTCTCTGCTTGTTCACCCTTTGCAGTCATTCTGAATGTGAGGCCATCATGATGTCATAAACCTCTAAAGGTCATCTTTGTGCCTCCTTTGCCCCAGGGCCAACAGTCCCATCCCACACACAACACACCATACACTTTGATCATTGCCTGAACAGAACCAAGTGTAATTCAGCCAACAAGCCCGTGCTTCCAGGAGTTTCCTTAAATGAGGAGACTGATCTTGTCCGAACATCCAAGGTAGACAAAAATGCTGGAGAAACTCAGCGGGTAAGTCGGCATCTATGGAGCGAAGGAATAGGTGACGTTTCGGGTCGAGGCCCAGAAGGGCCTGTACCCCGAAACGTCGCCTATTCCTTCGCTCCATAGATGCTTTCCGTGTCGAGGCGTTCTTCAGACTGTTGAAGGGTCTCGACACACACACACGCACACACACACATGCGCGCACACGCACACACGCGTGCGCACACACACAAATACACACGCGCGCACACACACACGATCTCACACGCACGCACACACACACGCACGCACACACACACGCTCTCGCAAGCACACACACGCTCTCACACACACGCACGCACGCAAGCACGCACACACACACAAATAAACAACCATCAAACATTATTATGCAACAGACAAATGTCCCCAAGTCTATGTCATTCAGATCGTCATGTCTATAGGTCACATGGCCATGAAACCATCCCTTTGCGCCAACTCGTTCATGATGTCCAAGATGCCCCAGCTAAGCCGGTCCCATTTGCCTGTGTTTGGCCCATATCCCTCTAAACCTTTCCTCTCCACCCAGTCCCCCTAGAACTGTTTATTCCAGTCAATGGTTGACCCAGACACGTTGATTTATTGACATCTCTGTACTGAGCACACAGCTTTGTTATTGCCCCTGGATGTAACTGTCCACACTGCCAGATAGATGCACCTTCACATGCCAGGGGGCCCTGTGTCACCAGTCCCCTTGTCCACTCCCACTATAACTTACCTCTTGACCAAGCTTCTGGTCTGGGCAACGCACGACTCGGGGCCAAATTGTAATTGAGAAAAGATCATATTAAAATCTTCACGGCATTAAAAATTCAATACAAGTAAAGCTGGCTAGACAGAACGTCCTGCTCGACTGACTCAAAATATTAGGAGATAAATATATGAGGAAGCTCGGAAAACAGCAAATGAAGGTTAAGAGTAATTTTTAATTGCTGGTCAATAGGACAAGGGACAGTACAGTACAGGAACAGGCCCTTCGGCCCACAATGTCATGATTTAAAGACCATCACTTAAATGCCTGCAAATAATTCAGATCCTTCCATTCCCTGCATATCTATGTGCCTGTTCAATAGTCCCCTAATGCCACAAATGTATCTGCAATGTGTGTCTTGTATATTTTTAGCTTTGTTTAGCTCTAGTGACACAACAAGAGTACAAGTCCTTTTGCCCACCGAGTCCACACCGACCAATGTGCGAGTGGCACGCTGGTGTAGCGGTAGAGGTGGTGCCTTACAGCGCCAGAGACACGGGTTCCAGTGTGTGGGTGGGGGTTGGGTATGTGGTGTTGGGGGTGTGGGTGGGTGGGGGGTGCAGGTGGGTGGGGGGGTGGGTGTGTGTGGGTTGAAGGGGGTATATGGGTGAGGATGTGGGTGGGGGTGGGTGCAGGTGGGTGGGGTGTGGGTGGGAAGTGTGTGTGGGTTGAAGGGGGTATATGGGTGAGGGTGTGGGGGGTGGGTGTGTGGGTGGGGTGAGGGTGGTTTTGGGGTGGGACTAGGTTGGGTATGGGGGGGTGGGTGTGTGGGATGGGTGTCTGGGTGTGGGTGGGGTTGTGGGTGTTGGTGGTGTGGGGGAGTGGGGTGGGGTGGGGTGAGGGTGGTTTTGGGGTGGGGGTAGGGTGGGTGGGAGGGGGGTGTGGGTGGGGTGTTGAGGGTGAGGGTGGGGGTGGGAGGGGGGTGTGGGTATTGGGTGTGGGGGGTGGGGGTGATGGCGGGGTGGGGTGAGGGTGGTTTTGAGGTGGGGGTAGGTTGGGTGAGGGGGTGGGTGGGAGGGGGGTGTGGGTGGGAGGGGGGTGTGGGTGGGGTGTGGGGGAGTGGGGTGGGGTGTGGGTGGGGTGTGGGGGAGGGGGGTGGGGGTAGGGTGGGTGAGGGGGTGGGTGTGGGTGGGGTGTGGGTGGGGTGTGGGTGTTGGGTGTGGGGGGTGGGGGTGATGGTGGTGGGGTCCCTGCTTCTCTCTGTCCTTCCCCTCGTGGACATACAACAATTAGCAGAGCGTGAGAAGCCAATAACAGGACATAGGTTTTATTCTGACGGCTTTTTCTTCCGTCAAGTGCAGTAAAAGCACAATTTCTTTCCTCTGTCTCTGATTTTTTTTCTTTATTCTGCGTGTTGGCTGCACGTAGCTGGAGACAAGCCCTTAATTCTTGTGCAACCTGTGTGTGTGTGTGTCGACCTTGTCCATGGCAAGAGTGCAGTTACCAGCTGCCCACATGCTCACATTGAGTTGTAAGTCCAACAATAGACGGATGGACTGCGAGAAGCAGCGATGGCCCCTGAACCTGGGCTTCCACACGGTGAAAATAAATGCTCACCACGCAAGGCAGTAACCTTCTGCGAACCGGGCTCCCGTGGAACACACGATGGCTCCTCCAGGGGAAGGGGGTAGAGGAGAAAAATCAATCGAGCATATCAGCCACCAGAGAGGAAATGATTTGCTTGCTTCCACCTG
Source organism: Amblyraja radiata (assembly GCF_010909765.2). Taxonomy (NCBI): domain Eukaryota; kingdom Metazoa; phylum Chordata; class Chondrichthyes; order Rajiformes; family Rajidae; genus Amblyraja; species Amblyraja radiata. The sequence goes on from NC_045992.1 coordinate 1,632,311, forward strand.
AAACATGTTCACAAGCAGAGGTGGCGAGGGGGTCAGAGAATGATGGATTTGTTCTCTCAGGGCATGTACTTTCAGCAAAGTGCTCCAAGGCATAGTACGCCAGCAGCAAGCTCCATGCAACCGGAACAGCCAGCATTGCCAAGTCTGCTTATTAAACAAAGAAGTCAGCTGGCTGTCTCTCCAAACCTCTCTTCAATTGTATACCAATTTAAATAAAGACCAAAATGTTTTTTTTAATCATGGGTTAATAATTGGAAAGAAATTGATACTTAAATTTTGGAAAAATACAACCATACCAACTGTTAAAATGTGGATTAGGAATATGATGGACATAGCACGCCTTGAAGAAATGAGACTCCGACTAATAGATAAATATGACCAATTCTTAAGGAGTTGGTCTCCTTTCATCGACTTTTTGGAATCATGTGATGCAGCGGTACCATAAGGATTGCTGATTTCAGTTCATGACGTGGATAGATCTACATCTCCGAATATAGATTTGAAAATTTCTCTTTTAAGGGGCCTTCTCTCCTATTTCTACTTTCCACTTTTTCTTTTTTCTTTTCTTTTTCTTTTTTATATCCACACTTCACATTTTTCTACTCTCTACCATCTATTTTTCCACTTTTTCCCCTTTCTATTGTTTTCTTTTTCTTGTCTTGCTTACTTCCTTCTCATAACATAAAACTAGAGGTTGTACATACAATGGATTACGGTATGACATAGTTGGCACCTAAAATTAGGTTCCACTGTACTGTTTTGTACTGTATTAACTTCTAATAAAATAAACAAATTTAAAAAAATAAATAAATAAATAATTGTATATTTTTTATAGACAATAGAAAATAGACAATAGGTGCAGGAGTAGGCCATTCGGCCCTTCGAGCCTGCACTGCCATTCAATGTGATCATGGCTGATCATCCCCAATCAGTACCCCGTTCCTGCCTTCTCCCCATATCCCCTGACTCCGCTATCTTTAAGAGCCCCATCTAGCTCTCTCTTGAAAGTATCCAGAGAACCGGCCTCCACCGCCCTCTGAGGTAGAGAATTCCACACTCGCAGCTCTCTGTGAGAAAAGGTGTTTCCTCATCTCCGTTCTAAATGGCTTACCCCTTATTCTTAATCAGAGGTGGGTTGATGAGAGGGTGTATGGGCTTGGTTTATTGAGAGGCTGCTCCAATCACTCACACACTCTGCTGCCTAATTTCACATTTTGAAACAGAAGGGCTAGGGGCTTCCAGGGTCTATAGCATAAGGAGGCCATTTGGCCCATCAAGACATAGATAGGATAGAGAGTCAGAACCTTTTCCTCCCCCAAGGTGAAAATGTCAAATACTAGAGGGCATTGTTTTGAGGTGAGAGGGACAAAGTGCAGAGGTGATGTGTATGAAGGAACTGCAGATGCTGGTTTAAATTGAAGCTAGACACAAAATGCTGGAGTAACTCAGTGGGACAGGCAGCATCTCTGGGGAGAAGGAATGGGTGACGTTTTGGGTCAAGAGGCACAGATAGCTGATCTATCTCTTCCTCCTAACCCCATTCTCCTGCCTTCTCCCCATAACCCCTGACACCCGTACTAATTAAGAATCTATCTATCTCTGCCTTAAAAATATCCGCTCTTGGCCTCCACAGTCTGTGGCAAAGAATTCCACAGATTCACCACCCTCTGATTAAAGAAATGTCTCCTCATCTCCTTCCTAAAGGAGCGTCCTTTAACTCTGAAAGCTGATGAATCTTCACCAAAGTTCCTCCATCTGGAGCAGCTCACTGCCACAAGTCTCCACTTGTCGCTACCTAACAGTTTTGCACAAATCTAATCCACTCGGCTTTTGAGATCCACTCATCTGCTCAATCAGCGTGAATTGAATTTGCAATTAGAGCCTGTTGCCAGGGAGACAAACTCAACATCTTTCAAACAAATCAACAAATTTGGAGCATAGCGTGCACTTCTGGTCACCCCATTAGCGGAAGGCCTTGGGGGCTTTGGAGAGGCGTAAGAGGTCGTCCAGAAAGATGCCTGAACTAGCGGGTTACAGCCAGAAACAGAGGTTGGACAGACTTGGGTTGATTTCTCTGGAGGTTCGGAGGTTGATGGGAGACCTGGTGGAAGTATATAAAATTATAAGAGATGTAGATAGAGTGGAAATCAAAATCTTCTTGCCCCGAGGGTGAAAATATCAAAGACTAAAGGGCCTGTTCCACTTGCATGCAATTGCGAGCGTTTGGCGCGAACAACCGGAAGCGGAGTTCTCGTGAAGTTCGCGCTAAGTACGTGCGTGACGTCATTTACGTCATGCTTACTAATCAGCTGGGCAGGAGGCGGGCCGACTGAATTTGGGCGTCGCACAGCGTCGGGCGGTGACGTCATGACGCAACGCCACGCGCTAGGCGTACGCTGTCAAGACGCTGCGTACGACCGCAATGCGCCTGCATGCCGGCAGGCTGTTGGCGCGCAAAGATTTCGGCCCTGCAGGAATTTCGGAGCCCCACGCGATGTCAGGACCAGCCCCGCACAACTCCGCGCTTCTAAGTGGGACCGGCCCCGCGCGGCCATACGGTGCCCGTACGCCTCAAGCGACCACGAGGTCGCGTAATTTGCGAGCCAAGGTCGCGTAAGTGGGACAGGCCCTTAATGGGCATAGTTTACGGTGCAAGCGCTTCAGTTTAAAGGAGATGTGCTGGGCAGGATTCTTTAAACAGAATGTGCTGGGTGCCTGGAATGTGGAGGCTGATATGATGCTGGTGTTTAAGGGGCTTTGTAGGTTAATAGGCCTCTGTAAATTTCCCTTGGTATGTAAGGAGTGGATGAGAAAATGGGATGACATAGAACTAGTGTGAACGGGTGATCGATCGCTGGTCGGCGCGGACTCGGTGGGTTGAGGGACCTGTTTCCCGCCCTGTATCTATCCATCAATCAAATTCAACAGACCCTCAACACATCATGAAGTAATATCTCACTGCTACACGTAATGAATGGAGAATTGTAAAATGGCAAAACCCAGAGGCTCTGGCAACTAATCCATCGACACCAATCATCAACCTTGAAGCAACGGCCGTCTCCTACACTGACTCAAGGTGAAAGAAATTAGTCCGTGTGGAAAACCAGGTGCTCACATTTCCACAGGTCGAAGCCAGGTTTGCCTCCGTGACCATGCCTTGTGCACACATTAACTGGACACTGAATGCAAAAAGTGTAAAAGGGACATTCGATAATGTTTAAACTCCATAAAAAAAGCATTCTGCCACAACCCTCGGCAGTGAATTAATGGCAGCAGCACCAGTGCGAGACACATCACGCCCCACACAACTTTATCCTGCCCACCATTAATAGGTGATAATTAGCATCCAAATCCAGCCTCATAACCCAGTGCAGTGCTGAGGAGGTTTAAGTTCAGATGAACAGCATGGGAACAGGCCCTTCGGCCCACTGAGTCCAAGCCGACCAGCGATCACCCATGCACTAGTTCGACGTTATCCGATTTTCTCACCCACTGCTGTAGACTCCCCCTCTCCCATCGGGCGAGAGGTAGAGAAGTGTGAAAACGCACACCTCCATCTTCAGGGACAGTTTCTTCCCAGCTGTTCTCAGGCATCTGAACCATCCTACCACAACTGGAGAGCGGTCCTGAACTACTATACATCTCATTGGAGACCCTCAAGCTATCTTAATGATCGGACTATACTGGATCGACTTAACATTATTCCCTTTATCCTGTATCTGTACACTGTGGACGGCTCGATTGTAATCATGTATTGTCTTTCCACTGACAGAGAATATCTCGACAATCCATCCACAGTGGACAATGCATTGTGGCATCATTAATCAATGTGCTTGGACCACTGACAGCTCATGGCTTTCCAGGTGACTCCATCATGAGCGAGTGTGAGTCAGCACCTTGTTCTGTGCGTGGGCATTCATCTTACGTTTCACTTTAAACGAGACCCAATATAACGACGACACTGCGATATTGAACAGCAGCATCTGCCCGTTGCCAGAGTGATGATCTTTCTAGTTGGTGGCGTCTCTAACAAACCATTTATTTAGCATCAGCAGCACAGTAAAAGTCGTCACAATCTGCTTCAACGAGAACTGACAGTGAATCACATCAGATCATGGCCGGCAGGGTGATGCAGTGCCAGATATCTGGGCTCAATCCTGAGCACAGAGTTTGTACGTTCTCCCTGTGACCGCATGGATATCTTCCCACACTCCAAAGACGTGCAGGTCTGTAGGTTCATTGTAAATTGTCCCTAGTGTGTAGGATAGTATCAGTGTGAGGAACGGTCAAGTGGTCGGTGTACCTGGTGGGCCGAATGGCCTGTTTCTATGCTGCATCTTTAAAGTGTAATGTCCAGATAATATTGGTGATATGAAGTGTAGATGGTCAGTGGTGTGGAGTCTGGAATGTGTGATGGACTGGGCTACATCCACACTCTCTACAATTTGGGCACCAGAGATGCTGCCTCACCCGCTGAGTTATTCCAGCACTTTTGTCTTTTTATTGGAAACCAGTAACTTCACCTCTTCAACCTGCATCTTCATGATGATGTAGTGGAAACGGCAGGGCTGGGGAACCATGAAGGTCGTTCGTTCGTTCCCTCGTGTGTCAGACGATGTGGCTCGCTGTTGGCTTCTGACGTCGTCCAACATGTTGATAGAATTGTCGCCCGACACTTCACAGAGCGCATCGTGTCGTCGCTTCCAGGGATCACCACGAGGAGGCTTCTGTGGGATAGCAAGGAGGCAATGGACCGAATGGCCTCCTTCATTGCATATTGCTATATTTAAGAGGGAGTTAGATGTGGCCCTTGTGGCTAAAGGGATCAGGGGGTATGGACAGAAGGCAGGTACAGGATACTGAGTTGGATGATCAGCCATGATCATATTGAATGGCGGTGCAGGGCCGAATGGCCTACTCCTGCACCTATTTTCTATGTTTCTATAGATTTCAATGATTCTCTATTCCAAGGGTTCCCAGCCTGAGGTACATTTATCTCCAGGGGGTAGATTTATTGATTCTGGATCTGTACATATTTTTTCTCATTGACAGACTGTGTTTGGTTCTGGTATACATGTATCTGTTCATCATTAGTTGTTCATCAATAAGTGAAACAACATTGTTGTGTGCTATTAAAGTTGCCGGGGGTAAACAGGACGAGAAAGGTATTCCTTCATGAAGGAGCTTCAAGTTTCTTGGTGTTAATAGTTCCAATAATTTGTCGTGGACCAACTACCAATGTCTCTGGTTCTTCAGGAAGTTGAGGATATTTGGCATGTCTCCAATCAGTCTTACAAACTCCTCCAGGTACACCATAGAAAGCACACTGTCAGGTCATGTCACACCTTGATGTGGGAACAGCTCTGCCCAAGACCACATGAAACTACAGAGTTGTGGATGTAGTCCAGTCTGTCACAGAGACTAGACTACCCATCATTGTAGATGTAGCCCAGTCCATCACACAGACCACACTCCCCACCATTGTAGATGTAGCCCAGTCCATCACACAGACCACACTCCCCACCATCGACTCCATCTACACTTCACGCTGCCTCGGCAAGGCCAGCAGCATAATGAAGGACGAGTCGCACCCTGGTCACTCCCTCTTCTCCCCTCTCCCATCAGGCAAGAGGTGCAGAAGTGTGAAAACGCACACCTCCAGATTCAGGGACAGTTTCTTCCCTGCTGTTATCAGGCAACTGAACCGTCCTCACCATGTGGTGAGCGGCCCTGACCTCCCATCTACCTCACTGGAGACTTATCTTTAATTGGACTTTACTGGACTTTATCATGCACTCAATGATATTCCCTTTATCCTGTATCCTGTATATTCTATTTACTGACACACTGGATAGCACACAATATAAAGCTTTTTACTGTACCTCGGTACGCGTGACAACAAGACTATTTTCCATTCTATATCCGCCTAATGCTGGCGTGGATGAAGAATTTCATGGGTTGTAATACACTATGCTGTGTGTCTCCGAGATCATTCACAGCAATTACATACAAACAGAGAAACATAGGTGCAGGAGTAGACCATTCGGCCCTTCGAGCCAGCATCACCATTCAATATGATCATGGCTGATCATCCAAAATCAATACTCCGTTCCTGCTTTCTCCCCATATCCCTTGATTCTGTTAGCCCTAAGAGCTAAATCTAATTCTCTCTTGAAAACATACAGTGAATTGGCCTCCACTGCCTTCTGTGGCGGAGAATTCCATAGATTCACAACTCTCTGGGTGAAAAAGTTTTTCCTCATCTCAGTCATAAATGGCCGACCCCTTATTCTTAAACTGTGTGACCCCTGGTTCTGGACTCCCCAAACATCGGGAACATTTTTCCTGCATCCGGCCTGTCCATTCCTTTGAGAATGTTATATGTTTCTATAAGATGCCCTCTCATCCTTCTAAATTTCAGTAGATACAAGCCCAGTCGATTCTCATTACGCAGTACACTTTGTGCCAGTTTCCTGACGTGACATTGTCGAAGTTGATTAACATGGAAGATAACATCAGCAGTCTTATCCCAACCAACCAGCGCTGAAACAAGGCAATTAAACGGAATTTATAAAAGGCATCTCGCTTTCATGAGAAACCGCACAATTAAAAAACCTGATAAATTCCTTCGAATCAACACCACCCACCCTGTACTAATCGCCTGCTCCTTTCACCTCGGCTTCTTGTTTGAACAAGATCACATCAAAGGTAATTTTAAATGTTGAGACATGAGAGACTGCAGACGCAGAGCGCTGGAGTAACTCAGCGGGTCAGGCAGCATCTCTGGAGAAAAGGAATGGGTGATGTTTCGGGACGAGGCCCTTCTTCAAGCTCTTATTAGTAGTTTAGTTTAGTTCAGAGGTACAGCACCAAGTTCGAGCTGACCAGCAACATCCGCAGATTAACACTTTCCTACACACACTAGGGACAATTTACATTTATACCGAAGCCAATTAACCTACAAACCTGTACGTGTTTATAGTGTGGGAAGAAATCGAAGATTTCAGAGAAAACATACGTGGTCACGGGGAGAACGTGCAAACTCCGTACAGACAGCATTCGTGGTTGGGATTGAATTGGGGTCTCAGGCGCTGTAAGGCAGCAACTCTACCGCTGCGCCACTGTAGAGTTAACATACAGTATCAAGAACCAGAGTTTGAACTTAAAGCAAGACAATTAATAGTGAGCATTTCAACAGTCCCAACTTCTGTAATGAATAAAACATGTCTAGAATTTTAACCCCCAAGGATATAGGATTTCGATCTTTAATGAAGCATAGCCAGAAACTAAGAGTCAAGCGTTAAGAGTGGAGACACAAGAAACTCTAGATGCTGGAATTCTGAGCAGCTTTCATCCACCTCTCCCCCCCCTTCCCCCCCTGCTCCAATCAGTCTGAAGAAGGTCCCGACCAAAAACGTTGTCTGTCCATTCCCTCCACAGATGCTGCCTGGCCCGCTGAGTTCCTCCAGTACTCTGTGTCTTGCTCAAGGTTCAAGGGTGTTCAATTGACATACGCACCCAGAACAGAACGACAAGATTCTCACACTGCAGCTTTGTTGACACATTGTTGACACAATAGCACAACAAATAAATATAAAAATGCTGAATAATACATTAAATTAATAATACTCGGTAACCAAGTTATCTTGGATGAGTTATCAAGTTATCTAGGGTCTGAAGAAGGGTTTTGGCCCGAAACGTTGCCTATTTCCTTCGCTCCATAGATGCTGCCGCACCCACTGAGTTTCTCCAGCATGTTTGTCTACCTTCGATTCTCCAGCATCAGCAGTTCCTTCTTGAACCAAGTTATCTTGGTGAGTATTAGACAAGCAGAGACTATTTTAACTAGAGTGCAGTGCTGAACTACTATCTACCTCATTGGTGACCCTAAGACTATCCTTGATCGGACTTCGCTGGCTTCACCTTGCACTAAACGTTATTCCCTTCTCATGTATCTGTAAACATTGTTGGCAGTTCAAGACTGAGCAAGTTAACGAGCCTTCGATAGCGTTCTTTGCAAAGGTTGAGTTTAACACAACAAAGACACAACAACTGTGCAACTATGAAAAAATAGATTTTGCAAGGGCTAATAAAACAAATAGGAACGTAATGGATTGTAATCACGTATTGTCTTTCCGCTGACTGGTTAGCACGCAACAAAGGCTTTCCACTGTACCTCGGTACACGTGACAATAAACTAAACTGCACTGCTGCACATGGCCGATGTCAGTTGGCAACTAACAATAAACCATTTATCATTTCACTTGTTGCCATCTGCATTCTTTAGAAGAACACAAGGAGAATGGTTACAGATCGAATTCACTACTCAGGTAGCTGATAAATTATTCAGATCTCCCTGTATGGGAATTTACAAAATCCTGCCAATGCATAAGGCTTCAATGTTTAAGGATTTTTCTTAATGGTTGGCTAGGGGCCCTTATTTAATGTTCCTCTAGATTTTACCAATATTTTTAATTCTCAGCATGATAAATGTCCCAGTCCCACAGTCAGTTAAACAATAAGTCACTTGACTGGGCTGCAAACTAGCTTCAGTCTGTAATCCACAATTCCCTGTAAAGAAGCCATTAATCATATATATATGAAAACACTTCAATCAACCCCTCAAGCATGTTTGTCATAACGACTTTACTTGGCCTCTGTTCCTTGCTATGTGTGGGGGTGGGGGCATTCAGATAAGCCCACAGCATAGTGGCGCAGCGGTAGAGTTGCTGCCTCACAGAGGCCAGGAACCCAGGTTCGATCCTGACTACAGGCGCTGTCTGTACGGAGTTTGTACGTTCTCCCCGTGACCTGCGTGGGTTTTCTCCGGGTGCTCCGGTTTCCTCCCACACTCCAAAAACGTACAGGGTTGTAGATTAATTGGCTTGGTATAAATGTAAATTGTCCCTAGTGCTTGTAAGATGGTGCTAGTGTACGGGGGGGGGGGGTGATCGCTTGGCGGCGTGGACCCATTGGGCCGACGGGCCTGTTTCTGTGCTGCATCTCCAAACCAAACTAAACCGCTGATCTTGGTGAGTCACCAAACAAATGTTATCTTAACAGTTGCGTGTGTGAGGCTTGTTAATAGGAGGTGACATCATGACACAGAGAGCTTACATCATTACTACAACCGCTCGGTCACATCGAGATTCACAGGAGATCGCTAGGCTCAGCGTCGCAGGGTAAATGACCTGAGGAGATCAAAAGGGGGGAAGAACGTTTGGAAGAGAGTGGAGAATGGTATAATGGTATATGGACACACTGATCTGTTTTGTAGCCAATGCCTACTATGTTCTGTTGTGCTGAATCAAAGCAAGAATTTCATTGTCCTATCTGGGACACATGACAATAAACTCACTTGACTTGACTTGAGAATGACAGCTGCCGACTGACGACATCACACATCCTCCAGACAACCCTTTAGTGAGCTCTGATCAACGCTGTCCTGTCATTCCCACTCAGTGGAGTGTCGGGATCACGGGAAAGTGAAGCCAGCATTGCCTGGAGACCACAGTGGAATTTTGGGATCTGTCCTCTGGAACAGTTCAGTATCTGCAGACAGCAGCAGGAATGCTACCCATCAAGTCCCATCATTGGTAACCAGATGGATATCAAGTTAAGAACTTAAAGCACATTCTCCTCTTATTGAATGTCCGAAGATGAATTTATCTTCGTGATCATCCCAGATGGCTTCCACGCACCGCACTTTACAGCAGGTTTGGCACAAACATTGTGGGCCAAAGGGCCTATTCCTGTGCTGTATGGTCAAAGTCTGAAGAAGGGTCTCAACCCGAAACGTCACCTATCCCATTTTTCCAGAGATGCTGCCTGACCCGTTGAGTTACTCCATCTTTTTGTGTCTATCCAGAGCAGTTGGCAAAGATCCCAAGGCACTAAGTCCTTTCTTCAATTATATTTACAACACCAAGTGAATATTAAAATGTCCTTAAATAGATGCAAAGTTCCAGAGTAACTCAGTGGATCAGGCAGCATCTCAGGAGAACATGGATGGGTGATGTTGGGAGTTGGGACCTCCTTCAAGCTGATTATGGGGGTGGGGAGAGCTGGAAGTAAGAAAATACCTGGCAGCATCTCTGGAGAAAATGGCACGCTGAGTTATCGAAGCATTTTGCGTCTATCTTTGGTATAAACCAGCATCAGCAGTTCCTTTTTATTACATTTTATGACATTTGAGACTCCACCTGATAACATTTTCAAGGAGTTTTATCTCCCAAGAGCGATTCCAAGTGTTTCTGCATCTCAGTGACCCCTGTCCCACGGTACAAGTTCATTCCAAGAGGAACTCGGAGATTTACGGTAATGGCCACTCGTCGGTACTCGGGGCTCTCGTGGACATTTTTCATCATGTTGAAAAATCTTCACGAGTCTTCCCGTGCTTACCTGCCGTTAGCGAGTCTTCCCGAGTACCTGCCGTTAGCGTTACGAGCCGCTAAGAGACCTCCCCGAGCTCCGACGTACCCGCTACGTTCATTCTCTGTGCTGACCACGAGTTTGATTTTGAAACCACACTCCTACTGAATTGAAAGAATCTCACACGTACCTTGGCAAACGAGATAACCATTGAACGGTAAAGATTTCAAAGATAGACACAAAATGCTGAGCGGTGCTGGCTCGAAGGGCCGAATGGCCTACTCCTGCACCTATTGTCTATAACTCAGGTCAGGCAGCATCTCTGGAGAGAAGGAACAGGAGATGTTTCGGGACAAGCCCCCTCTCCAGACTCAGAAAGATGTCCTTGTATACTCCTTGTTAGCAGTCAAACATTATGAATTTTTCTTTTGTGACCATTAAGTGAAACTTCTAAAAGAAAATGAAATAAATAGATTCGACAAAAACCTTTTTGATTTTTTCCTAGATTTCCATTGCAACAGTTCCTCAGAAATTAACCTTGAACTGCTGGAGACTCCAGGGAAGAATAAAGAATTAGGCAGCACAATGGCACCATTGTCAGAGTCACTGCCTCACAGCGCCAGAGACCCAGGTTTGATCCTGACCTCGGGTGCTGTCGGTGTGGAGTAGGCAGGTTCTCCCTGTGACCAGGTGCTTCGGTTTCCTCCACATTCGCACCCCCGCCTACTCAAAGTGCTGGAGTAACTCAGCGGGACAGGCATCACCTCCGGAGAAGGAATGGGAGACTTTTCGGTTCGAGACCCGTCTTCAGACTGACGAAGGATTTCGACCCGAAACGTCACACGCTCCTTCTCTCCAGAGATGCTGCCTGACCCGCTGAGTTACTCCAGCATTTTGTGTGTATCCCCGCCTACTCAATCTTTCCTCATCTATAATATTCCAACAGCAGCTAGACATTAACAGGCTGTAATAATGGGATCATTACAGATTGATCATGCAGTTTGCACACAAGACAGTGAATGAAATGGAAGAAATTGAATTCTTTGCACATAAGCAAATGATCCATAAACTTTGATTAAAGTGTTTCTTTTTCATCTTGATGTACATCCGAGATGGATAACTCTCAGAGTAACTCAGTCATGTAAATATTAATAATAACTCTCCCAATAAAATGCCTTATTGTTGCACAGAAGTTATCTTTCAGGTAGAGCTATTAAACGCTTGAATGACCACAAACGACAGCTATTTACGAAGACTGAAACACTGAGCATGCCGAAATCCCAAACATGTCAGATTTAAAAAAGCTGCTGTTTTATTTCAACATTTTTATGCAATGCTGTGTTTCACCAAAGATTGGCGGAGTTTAGTTTAGTTTAGTTGAGAGATACAGCGCAGAAACAGGCCCTTCGGCCCACGGAGTCCGCGCTGACCAGCGATCCCCGCACACTAACACTATCCTACACACACTGGGGACTATTTACAATTACACCAAGCCAATTAACCTACAAACCTGTACGTCTTTAGACCGAGGGAGGAAACCGAAGATTTTGGAGAAAACCCACGCAGGTCACGGGGAGAACGTACAAACTCCGTACAGACAGCACCCGTATTCGGGATCGAACCTGGGTCTCCGACGCTGCAAGCGCTGTAAGGCAGCAACTCTACCCGCTGCACCACCGTGCCACACAGTTGCTCAGTTGCAAGATGCAACAGTTCAGTGGCAAATTCTGTAGGTACGTCCTTTAATTCAGGGGCTGTGGCCTCTGGTACTAGACTCTCTCGTTAATGGAAACATCCTCTCCGCATCCACTCTATCCAGGTCTTTCACTGTCCGATAGTTTTCAATGAGATCTCCCCTCATTCTTCAAAACTCCAGCAAGTACAGGCCCAGAGATGTCGAATGGTCATCATACATCAACCCAAACATCCCTGTGGCCATTGCCCTCTGGACCGCTTCCAAAGCCAGCACATCCCTCCTCAGAAATGGGGCCCAAAACGGCTTGCAACACTCCAAACTTGGCCTCGACAGAACCTGATAAAACCTTAGCATGACATCCTTGCCTTTATATTCTATTTTCTCTCCCGTGTCTCCACTATCATGCTGTTATAACACCTGAGCAAGGATGTGCTAGCTTTGGAGAGGGTCCAGAGGAGGTTTACGAGAATGATCCCAGGGTTAGCGGGTTAACGTATGATGAGCGTTTGAGACCACTGGATAAACAGTGCGGTAGTCAGGATCGAACCCGGGTCCCTGGCGCTGTAAGGCAGCAAATCTACCACTGCACCATCGTGCCGCCAACACCAGTTTTAACGAGAGGAGATGCATCAACCATCTAATTAGACATGTATTTTATCACCACTAGCTATTTAAATAGCTCCGAGGTCAGAATTCACAACTACTAAGTGTGAACGTTCAATAGAGAGCAATTTTTCTTTGTGTTATTGAATTGTTAACGTGTTGTCAGGGTATCCTGTAAATCAATAAAACTTTGAAGTAGGATTTGCTTAGGTTATGGAAAGCAAGCATCGAGGTCAGACACACTCAGAGGGACAGGCAGCATATCTGGAATGAAAGAATGGGTGACATTTCGGGTCGAGACCCTTCTTCAGAGCATAGATGTCGCTTGGTTTCATATACAGAGGCAGGGGAATTGGGCAAAAGAGTTACTAATCATTGGTGGGGCCTCAGCTGACGAAAAGGTTTTCACTGTACCTCGGTACGTGTAACTAAAGAAAGACAACTCGGATCTGTGCAAGACCTTGGAGAGGGAGCGCGAAGGGGAATTGATGGGAATGTACCAAGGACAAGACTTGGTCTAGAGGAGCTCATACGATGAGGAGATTTGAAGCTGTGCCCATGATCAAATATTGTTCAGATGGAGCAAATGAGGAGGAGATGTTTCCACTGGTGGGTGAGAGGTCTGACGACTGAAACAAGACGCAACAAGACTGGTGGGCACTGAAGACTGGAGAGCCAGAGAGCAGGGAGTCAGAGACATTGGACGTGAGGAGCAAGGGACGGAAGGAGAGTGGAACGGGGACTTATCTTCCGTGCCCTCAAGGCCGGCTGTGGGAAGCAACCCCAGGGTGGCCAGAAGGGTGAGGAGAGGGACGATGATTCGCTGGACGTTCTGGGCGGAGGCGACGGATGGAGGCCCTGCAGCAGCCTGGTGCGCGCCTGCATCGGGCCCCGCTCCAGCAGACCCAGCGTATGGACCGGGCTGGACTTTGGAAATGGTGCCACAACCTGGCGACTCTTGCATGGGGTCTCAGTGGGATATTTTTACACACTTCGCTAATTGGGGATTGTGCTTAGGTATGGCGATACTTTGCTGAACGGTACGCAAAAAAAAAAATCACTGAGCATTGTGCATGTGACATTGAAGCACCATCTCTCTATCTATCTATCTATCTATCTATCTATCTATCTATCTATCTATCTATCTATCTATCTATCTATCTATCTATCTATCTATCTATTACTACAACTCTCATCTTGTTTATTTGTTTGTTTGTACACTTATACATATATTTGTGCTCGAAACTCTGCAAAAACGGTACACGATAACGCTACAATTTTAGGCCCACCTTACTCACCATTGTCTTGTGATGTGCAGTAACAAGTTTCATTCAGATTGATGTTATATTTTACAAGCTATTGACATTTAAAACTTAAATTAACTTGAAACAGCGCCCCCACTTGCCAGCCGCACCTGCGCAGTTGGTGGAGAGTTCCCGTGTGCGTCACAATGGGGATCTCTTGCTTCACAACGGGAACCTCTCAGCCGTGCCTGCGCAGTTTGGGCCTTTGCCGATTCCCAGATCGACATTTTCTTTTTCTTTCACCTGCACTTGCCTGGCCACACAACGGGCTCCACGGGTACGTTTTGTTCTATTTTACCAACGGCTCCACGGGTGCTCTATTCACTTTGTTAACTTTAACTTAATATCTGCCATCAACGGCACAACTTTGAATGGGCAGGCTCATACAGGCGTGTGTGTGTCTATATATATATATAGACACACACACACACACACATGTATATGAGGCATGTACAATAATAACCAGAATAAGACATGTGGGCAGGTCCATGGATATGGGCCAGGGTGGGCAAATGGGACTAGATTGGAGGGGATATTTTGGTCACCATGGATAAGTTGGGCTGAAGGGTCTGTGCCCAGGGGTTGTATGATGCTGACAACCTTGGTGCCTTTGAATGGATGTGGTCGTGTAACCCATCTCAAGCATCATGAGTGGCGTCCCCAGCACGTGTATAGTGCTTTAGAAGAATACAACAAACAGCCTGAGATGTAACCTGGGTAATGGGCAACTTCTCCCTGTGTGGAAACTCAACACTGTACATTGTGCGACCAGCTATTAATCTGACATCCCCACCGTCACACATTCCCTTCACTCTGGGCAGGCAATCGATAGGCAAGGCTGCTCTTAGAACCATCTACAGCTGCACTTATCTACTCCCATTACATGGTCAACCTGCGCTGAAGGTATCCAGTGCAAACGATGCCGTTATTGATTGGCCTAAAAGCTGAGTCTCGTCCAGTCTCCGAAGACCAGGCAGCAACCACATTCCGGCATTCGTGATAAATAGAAGCATTTCCATCCGCATCTTACAGAGCCGCACTTCACTCGCCTCCCCCATTGTACAACCAAATCATAGTAACATAGACAATAGGTGCAGGAATGGGCCATTTGGCCCTTCGAGCCAGCACCGCCATTCAATATGTTCATGGCTGATCATCCAAAATCAGTACCCCGTTCCTGCTTTCTCCCCATATCCTTTGATTCCGTTAGCCCTAAGACCTAAACCAAACTCTCCATTGAAAACATCCAGTGAATTGGCCTCCACTGCCTTCTGTGGCAGAGAATTCCACAGATCCTCATCTCAGTCCTAAATGACCTACCCATTATTTTGAAACTGACCCCTGGTTCTGGACTCCCCCAACATGGGGAACATATTTCATTAATTTGTTCAATATCACCATCTACATCTCTCATTTCACTTTCTCCTGATTCTCTTATCTGAAGAAGGGTCTCGACCCGAAACGTCACCCATTCCTTCTCTCCAGAGATGCTGCCTGACCCGCTGAGTTACTCCAGCTTTTTGTGTCTATCTTCGGTTTAAACCAGCATCTGCAGTTCCTTCCCATCCACTGTTTCAGTTTTTAGTTTCAGATCAATGGGTCTTAAAGATATCAAGGGAATCAGGGGAACATGAAGTTATTGCAAAAACTGTCACTGAGATAAAATATCACCATGATCTATTGAATGTCAGAGCAGACGTGCAAAAACTGATGCCTAATCTTACTTTGATATCTTATGTTCTGATCCCTATATTACCTGATCTGTCAGTGTGCCTGTAATGAATTTCTACATCATAGCTATAGACTAGCTTGTGTAGGTTCTGCTTATACACCGAAGACAGGCACAAAATGCTGGAGTAACTCAGCGGGACAAGCAGCATCTCTAGAGAGAAGGAATGAGTGACGTTTCAGGTCGAGGTCTGAAGAAGGGTCTCAACACGAAACGTCACCCATTCCTTCTCTCCAGAGATGCTGCCTGTCCCGCTGAGTTACTCCAGCTTTTAGTGTCTATTTATAGAACAGTTCTCCCAGTAGCTCAGATGAAATCACAATCTGTCAAACTACCTCACGGCGAACTTGGACTTTGTCTTTAGACTTTAAAGACACAGTGTGGAAACAGGCCCTTCGGCCCACCGGGTCCGTACCAACCAGCGATCACTCTCAACACTAGGAACAAGTATACAATTTTACCAAAGCCAATTAGCCTACAAACCTGCACGTCTTTAGAGTGTGGAAGGAAACTGGAGATCCCGGTTAAAACCCACGCAGGTCACGGGGAGAACGTACAAACTCCGCGCAGGCAGCACCCGTAGTCAGGATCGAACCCGGGTCTCTCGCGCTGTGAGGCAGCAACTCTACCGCTGCGCCACCGTGCCACTCCTTGTAATGAAAAGCTTCCTATTTTCACTAAGATACAGGAACTAGTAGAAGATACAGGATGCTGGATAATACACAAAGGACATAAAGCGCTGGAGTTACTCAGCGGGTCAGGGAGCACCTGGGGAGAACATGAATAGGTGACGTTTCGGGTTGGGACTATTATTCAGATGGTGTGTAGTTGTGTGTGGGGGGGGGGGGGGGGGGAGAAAGCTGGATAGGATATAAGGAAGAATTAAGCCCGATTCATTGTAAGCGGATCCCAAACTTCAACTGTCCATGTTCTTCAGAGATGCTGCCTGACCCGCTGAGTTACTCCAGCATTTGGTGTCCTATTTTCACTGAGCCTGCTGCAGTTGTACCTTCCCACCAGCAAGGTGAACAGGAGCCAAAACAGTCAGGGCTGTAATTAAAGTGTAAGGCAGTTTAGAATTGTTAGCATTGAATTTCTGATATTAAAACTTTGGGGAGTTTATCACTGTTTTGCAAGAGCACGCAGGCATTTTAATCACACATTTCTATACACATTCTAACATTCCCGCAGGGAAATAATCACACATAGCCCCAAGAACAGATGTGTGGGAAGGAACTGCAGATGGTTTCCATTGAAGATAGACACAAAATGCTGGAGTAACTCAGCGGGACAGAGATGCAGAGATGCTGCCTGTCCCGCTGAGTCACTCCAGCATTTTGTATCAAGCCCCAAAAAGAGATACAGGTTTGGGAAAAGACTGTGAGTTACTCCAGCTTTTTGTGTTTATCTGCAGACACACTGATCAGTTCTGTATTCATGCCTACTATGTTCTGTTGTGCTGAAGCAAAGCAAGAATTTCATTGTCCTATCTGGGACATATGACAATAAACTCTCTTGAATCTTGAATCTTATAAAGAGTTACTGCACTGGGGAAGAAGGTACAGGAGCCTGAGAACCATGACCTCCAGGTTCGAGAACAGCTTCTTCCCAGGAACCATCAAGTTCTTGAACACTGCACAACGGCACGCTGGTGCAGCGGTAGAGTTGCTGCCTCACAGCGCCAGAGACCCGGGTTCAATCCCGATTACGGGTGCTGTCTGTACGGAGTTTGTACGTTCTCCCCGTGACCTGCATGAGTTTTCTCCGGGTGCTCCAGTTTCCTCCCACACTCCAAAGATGTGCAGGTTTATAGGTTATCCGACCTCTCTGTCCTAGGTCTCCTCCATGGCCAGAGTGAGCAACACCGGAAATTGGAGGAACAGCACCTCATATTCCGCTTGGGGAGTCTGCATCCTGCGGGCATGAACATTGAATTCTCCCAATTTTGTTGGCCCTTGCTGTCTCCTCCCCTTCCTCAGCCCTCGGGCTGTCTCCTCCTATCCCTAAGCCCTCGGGCTCCTCCTCCTCCTCCTTTTTCCTTCCTTCTCCCCGCCCCCCCTATCAGTCTGAAGAAGGGTTTCGGCCCGAAACATTACCTATTTCCTTCGCTCCATAGATGCTGCTGCACCCGCTGAGTTTCTTCAGCATTTTCGTGTACCTTCGATTTTCCAGCATCTGCAGTTCCTTCTTGAACAGGTTTATAGGTTAATTGGCTTCAGTAAGAATTGTAAATTGTCCCTAGTGTGTGTAGGATAGTGCTAGTGTACGGGGTGATCGCTGGTTGGCACAGACTCGGTGGGCCGAAGGGCCTGTTTCTGTGCTGTATCTCTAAACTAACCTAACCTCAGTAAATATACTCTACCACAGACTGTGTCTATAGTTGCACCATGCACTTTGATTTATGCATTGTCATGGTTACCTGGTATTATGGTCATTAATTTACTGTATTAGTGATTGTTGTAAATGTATCTACGTGTTTTTGCATTTACAGGCCTGTTATTTTCCCGTAGTTAGTGCATTTGATAATTAACCACTCTTGCCTCGAGAGTCAGCAAGCCAGGTGGAACGCAAGCATTCGGTGGGGTGGAACGTTCGGGATTTGGCAGAGCCACTGAAGGCACAGTTGTTAAACGATTACAGTCAGGTTTAGGCAGGAAGGGAGAATTAAAGGAGGTTGGTGAGTTACAGGAATTCATAGAGAGATCGAGAGGACAAGGGTGCCGCAAGAAGGAAGGAACTGCAGATGCTGGTTTACACCGAAGGTAGACACAAAATACTGGAGTAACTCAGCGGGTCAGGCAGCATCTCTGGAGAACATGGGTAGGTGACATCTTGAGTCGGGGCCCTTCTTCAGATCTTCATGCCTGCTCTTGGCCCATATCTCTCTAAACCCATCCTAGCCACATATGTGGAGATCATGGATAGGTGACCTTCTGTGTCAGAACCCTAATCCTCCATCATATCTTCCTGTTGACTCTGGGTACCACCGTCCTTCACAGGACCTCTGGATGTTTGGGAAATGAAACGGCTGTGCCTGCAACTGGCCACAGTCGTTAACAAGTAACAAGAAACAAACAGGATGTCTGGCCTCCCACTCAATCCTGAGAGATGTTCAGAGAATCCTAGACCTCCTCTCCCTCTCTATCCACACGTGGATGAGACTGACGGAGCCATAGTGCATGATGCTCCATCACTAAAGTGCTGGCTGCCTGTGCAGAACTGCAGCAAGCCAATTATACAGAGGCACATTAGAACAGCATCTGCAAAGTGTCATGGCTAAAACGAGCAGACCTTAGGGTTGTTCAACCAGGCAGAGAAAGCCATTAGCAGATGGGCACGGAGTGAAATATGATGCCTTGTGCCTTGCAGGCAGTGAGCAAATCTCCCCAGTGTAACGTTCCTGTCCGACGAGTCGCTTCATGCCAATTACTTGGACAGGGGAAGCACCGCTCAGCGGTGGAGCCCAAAGCCAAGCCCTGATGGGTCTAATTAATGAGACACGATTCAACCACCCTGTCCAAGTGGCAGTAGTCTCAGCCAGCGTTGACAGAGTATGTTCACTCTGCTCCTTCCTCATAGCTGAACCAGGAATGGTCACGGAGGGCTCAGAAAGCAAGCAACCAATTTATCTAAACCAATGGTCGCAGCGGGTAGAGCTGCTGCATTGCAGCGCCAGAGACCCGGGTTCGATCATGGCGTGCGTGTGCGTGAGTGTGTATGTGTGCGTGTGTGAGCATGCGTGTGTGTGTGAGCATGCGTGTGTGTGTGTGTGTGTGTGTGTGTGTGAGTGTGTGTGTGTGTGTGAGCATGCGTGTGTGTGTGTGCATGCGTGTGTGTGTGTGCGTGTACGTGTGTGTGTGCACATGTGTGTGTGCATGCGTGTGTGTGCGCGTGTACCCGTGTTTGTGTGCATGTACGTGTGTGTGTGTGTACGTGTGTATGTGTCTGCGTGTGTGTGTGCGCGTGTACGCGTGTGTTTGTGTGCGTGTACGTGTGTGTGAGCATGCGTGTGTGTGTGTGCATGCGTGTGTGTGTGCACATGTGTGTGTGCATGCGTGTGTGTGCGCGTGTACCCGTGTGTTTGTGTGCATGTACGTGTGTGTGTGTGTGTACGTGTGTATGTGTCTGCGTGTGCGCGTGTGTTTGTGTGCGTGTGTGTGTGCGCATGTGCGTGTGTATTTGTCTGCGTGTGTGGAGTTTGCACGTTCACCCTGTGACCGCGTGGGTTACCTCCAGGTGCTCCAGGTTCCTCCCACAAGTTTGTAGGTTAATTGGCCCACTATAAGTTGCCCCTGGTGTGTCTGAGAAAGTGGTATAACATAGAACTAGTGTGAGCAGCTGATCATTGGTCAGAATGGGCTAGGTGGGCCAAATGGCCTGTTTCCATTATGTAACTTTAAAAAAAAAAGAAAGATAAAGCAAGTATCAGGTGAGATGAAACACTGGAATGTGTGAAGAACGCTCTGATTGTCTCCTATCCTTGAGGGGAAGTTACCTGCCATCTTTATCCAGACTGTGACTCCAGATCCATCAACGTGTTTTAATCTAAACCTGTGGGAAGGAACTGCAGATGCTGGTTTAAACTGAAGGTAGACACAAAAGGCTGGAGTAACTCAGCAGGACAGGCAGCATCTCTGGAGAGAAGGAATGGGTGACGTTTCGGGTCGAGACCCTTCTTCAGACTTGTGTCTATCTTTGGTGTAAAGCAGCATCTGCAGTTGCTGAGATGGTCGTTAGCGTTTAGTGCTCATGATCCTGATGGTTGGTGGGAAGAAGCTTTGCCATGGATAACGTGGGTATGGTGAGGAACACAGTTTAAATTATACAGACCAGAAGCGTTACCCATTCCATCTCTCCAGAGATGCTGCCCGTCCCGCTGAGTTACTCCAGCCTTTTGAGTCTATCTATGATTTAATCTGAACTGCTTCCCCAGTCACTAAAGGATAATTAAGGATGAGAAATAAATACAGGCATTGCCCGAGACATCCCAATCCGCCGAGCAAATAAATACAAGATAATCAGGGAGAGGATGAGAAATGGGGGTGCTCCAGTTATTCACAGTAAGATGCGGAGGCAAATCCAAGTGTGTGTGTATCCTGTGGTGTTTGATGCATCAAGCAAAGAGGCATCACACTCATGCCAAACACAACATCAACAAATCGCAGGTAGATAAGAATGCTGGAGAAACTCAGCGGGTGAGGCAGCATCGATGGAGTGAAGGAATAGGTGACGTTTCGGGTCGAGAGCCGGAAGGGACAACACCAAGAACTGTGCAAACATTTCACCAGGAGCAAAATTTCTAATTCCCAAATTCTACTTTTCAAATTCCCAAATTGTATAATGTTACGAGTTTAGTTTATAACCTCACCGTGCCGAGCGAGATAGTGCAAATCTTTTGCTTCTGTGCTATCCAGTCAGCGACAGGACTATATACATGATTACAATCGAGCTGTCCGCAATGCACAGGTAAAAGATAAAGAGTTCAACATGTAGCAAGATAAAGTCCGATTCAAGATTGTTCAAAGGTCACCAATAATGTTGATGGGAGGTCAGGGAGATCTCTTGCTTTGACAGCAGTCTGAAGAAGGGTTTCGGCCCGAAACGTTGCCTATTTCCTTTGCTCCACAGATGCTGCTGCACCCGCTGAGTTTCTCCAGCATTTTTGTGTACCATCTTGCTTTGACAGGATGGTTCAGTTGTCTGATAACAGCCAGGAAGAAACTGTCCCTGAATGTGGAGGTGTGTGTTTTCACACTTCTGTACCTCTTGCCCTTTGGGAGAGGGGAGAGGAGGGAATGATCGGGGGGTGAGACTGGCCCTTGATGATGCTGCTGGCCTTACCGAGACAGCGTGAAGTGTAGATGGAGTCAATGGAAGGGAGGTTGGTTTGTGTGATGGTCTGGGCCACATGCACAACTCTGCAATATCGTGGCTTCTAGGGTGGAGCTGTTCTCAAACCAGGCTGCAATGCATCCCGATAAAATACTTTCTACGGTGCATCTGTAGAACGATGCACTAACATGGTCCCGT
Organism: Amblyraja radiata; assembly: GCF_010909765.2. Taxonomy (NCBI): domain Eukaryota; kingdom Metazoa; phylum Chordata; class Chondrichthyes; order Rajiformes; family Rajidae; genus Amblyraja; species Amblyraja radiata. The sequence continues at coordinate 1,654,044 of NC_045992.1, forward strand.
CGGGCCGAAGGAGCCTCTTTCTGTGCTGGTTGGCTCTATGACTCTTTCCATCCAATAAGTACAGAGCAATCTGGAGAGTGGAGTCAGTAAAATATTCACCACACGAAACAGAACTAAATTATTCAATGTCAGCATTTCATTTTCCACGGTTGACTGCAGCCCTCAAACATCCTCAGCTGGGAAGCGAACATCATAACTGTGGCGATTTAGCAAGGCATTTGACGCCCATCAGTAATAAAGAAAATGATTTCTCCTCATATAACGCCCTCACATCTCCTGCACAAGTGCCTTGCTAATTTACGCAAATGGGCCCATTAATTCACCAGCAGAGTGCCAGATTTAATGGGTATATCACTTACCTTCTGAACAAGTCCAAAAGGAATCCTGTTTTGATGACTGCCCTAGGAATTGCCAGCATAGAAAGGCTACTGCATTACAATACTGGCCTAAAATGCCAACCAAACACTCCTGCGCTCACATCTTTGGAGTGAAACTTAAACACATGACAGACAAACAAGATGGTCGCATTAAAAAGTGCATTAAAAATAATTGTCTGTGTGGAGTCTGCACGTTCTCCCTGTGACTGCATGGGTTTCCTCCGGGTGCTCTGGTTTCATCCCACATCCCAAAGATGTAATCCCAAAGGTTTGTAAGTTAATTGGCCCTCTGTAAATTGCCCCTAGGGTGTAGGGAGTGGATAACAAGTGGGAAAACACAGAAGTTGTGTAAACAGCGACTGATGGTCGACACAAACTCTCTAAAGGATCTGTTTCTATGCTGTATCTCTAAACTAAACTAAACTACAAAATGTTCCACAATCAGTGACCCTCAGGTTCCACATTGGAGATCCTGGTCAGAAGCCAAACAGTTCCAGTGTCAGATGGGTCCAGTATTAAGTATCATCATACACTTATGTGCCAATCCCTTTGCTTTGGTGATACAAAGATTTCACGCCTACTTTTTCATGAAAGTTTGCATCTACTTCAATGGACACATACATGCGTGCATGAGGAAGTAGAGCAGGATAAGGCCACTCGGCCCCTCAGGCTAGTCCCACCATTCTATACCATCATGGTTGACCTGTCCAGGCCTCATCTCCTCTTGTCCGCCATAGATAGTTCACCCATTATCTTCCTTCTCTGTAAGTGCCTTCAGTGGCCTCATCAATACAACCCATCAGAATTCCAAAGGCTGACCATGCCTCAGAGGACCAAATTCCTGCATGCCTCAATGTTAAGTGACCACCTCCTTGTCAAGGGACTATGTCCCCTTGTTGAAGACTCTCTCACTGGTGAAAACATCACAATATCTACTCTATACTGTCCCCTGAGAACCTTAAACATAGAAACATAGAAATTAGGTGCAGGAGTAGGCCATTCGGCCCTTCGAGCCTGCACCGCCATTCAATATGATCATGGCTGATCATCCAACTCAGTATCCCGTACCTGCCTTCTCTCCATACCCTCTGATCCCCTTAGCCACAAGGGCCACATCTAACTCCCTCTTAAATATAGCCAATGAACTGGCCTCGACTACCCTCTGTGGCAGAGAGTTCCAGAGATTCACCACTCTCTGTGTGAAAAAAGTTCTTCTCATCTCGGTTTTAAAGGATTTCCCCCTTATCCTTAAGCTGTGACCCCTTGTCCTGGACTTCCCCAACAAGGAAGTGTTCTACGATCAACTTTCATTCATCTAAACACCCAAAGGATACAAGTTAATTCATGATAGGACCATTCATTTATCCCAGGAGCTAGCCAAGTGAATCACATTTGGACTGCCTCCAATGTTAGTATGTCCTGCATATCAATGGCACCAGACCTGTATACAAGCCAGTTGTGATATAAATGTCCAAACCAGAGAATCATTCCAAAGCAACTATCTTTCACTATCTATCAGGTACACTGCCTTTTCAGTTAGACAATACTTTATCAACTGGAACAGGCACCACAAAGTAATCCACACATAACTCATGAAGAAAATGTAGTCTCCCTGTACCTATATAACACCATTGGACCTGTTTACAAATATATTGCCCACCATTTTGCATTGCTCAGCTTTCAATAGAATGACAATGTAAGGATGCCGTTCTCAAAACACCATCTCTGAGAGGTTTGATAGATTGAATTATTGAAGGATACGGCATGGAAACAGGCCCTCACACTCACCCCCTACGATGTGTACGTGGCACTGAGTAGGACTAATGCACGTAAGGCTGCTGGCCCTGACGGCATCCCCGGGCGCGTGCTCAGGGCCTGTGCTGCGCAGCTGACAGACGTCTGGACTGACATCTTCAACCTGTCACTTGCCCAAGCAGTTGTCCCCACGTGCCTTAAAACCACCTCCATCGTGCCGGTGCCAAAACACTCCACTGCGGCAAGCCTCAACGACTTCCGCCCAGTTGCACTTACTCCCATCATCACCAAGTGCTTCGAGAGGCTGGTCCTGGCACACCTCAAAGGCTGCCTACCCCCCACATTGGATCCCTATCGCAAGAATAGGAGTTCGGAGGATGCCATCTCAACGGCACTTCACTCCGCCCTCTCCCACCTCGACAACAGGGACACTTACGTAAGAATGCTGTTCATCGATTACAGCTCAGCATTCAACACCATTATACCCTCTAAACTGATCACCAAACTCGGTAACCTGGGCATCGACCCCTCCCTCTGCAACTGGATACAGGACTTTGTAACTAACAGACCCCAGTCTGTTAGGTTAGACAAGCACACCTCTTCAACCCTCATCCTGAACACCGGCATTCCACAGGGCTGTGTGCTGAGCCCCCTCCTCTACTCCCTCTTCACCTATGACTGCACATCTGTACATGGTACTAACACCATCATCAAGTATGCCGATGATATAACGGTGATTGGCCTCATCAGCAACAACGATGAGTCAGCCTATAGGGAGGAGGTCCAGCGCCTAGCAGCATGGTGCGCTGACAACAACCTGGCCCTTAACTCCAAGTAAACGAAGGAGCTCATTGTAGACTTCAGGAAGTCTAGGGGCGGCACGCACACCCCCATCCACATTAACGGGACGGAGGTGGAACGTGTTTCTAGCTTCAGGTTCCTGGGGGTCAACATCTCCGATGACCTCTCTTGGACCCACAATACCTCAACTCTGGTCAAGAAGGCTCACCAGCGTCTCTTCTTCCTGAGGAGACTGAAGAAGGTCCATCTGTCTCCTCAGATTCTGGTGAACTTCTACCGCTGCACCATCGAGAGCATCCTTACCAACAGGTCTCTCCGTTGCCGGACCAGCAGGTCCAGGAACAGCTTCTTCCCTGCGGTTGTTACACTACTCAACAATGTACCTCGGTGACTGCCGATCACCTCCCCCCCCCCCCCCCCCCCCCGGACACTCCTCCCACAGGAAAAACACTATGACTGTATACATGTAAATAGATTTATTTATTGAAATCATATTCTATGTCGCTCTTCCAGGGAGATGCTAACTGCATTTCGTTGTCTCTGTACTGTACACTGACAATGACAATTAAAGTTGAATCTGAATCTGAATCTGAATCTGAATCGGCCCACCGAGTCCATCCATCACCCACACTGGTTCCATCTAATCCCTGCACAGTAGGGCCAATTAACCCGCAAACCTGAGTGTCTTTGGGATGTGGGAGGAAGCCTGCTCACCCGGAGATACCCACTCGGTCACAGTGAGAAGGTACAAAATCCACACGCCAACAGCACCCGATGTTGGGATGGAACCCAGAGAGTTGTGAATTTGTGGAATTCTCTGCCACAGAAGGCACTACAGGCCAATTCACTGGATGCGTTTAAAAGAGAATTAGATAGAGCTCTAGTAGTTTTGTAACCTCATTTTGTAGTTTAGAGGGCTAGCGAAATCAAGGGATAGGCAGGCACGGGTTACTGATTGTGGATGATCAGCCATGATCACAATGAATGGCGGTGCTGGCTCGAAGGGCCAAATGGCCTATTCCTGCACCTATATTTTCTAAGTTTCTGTTTCTATGGAATACAGAAAGAACAACCTTCCTTCAATGATCACACATGAGATAGTAGATGGCCTGCGCCCTAGCCAGTGACGTTGCGATCTTTGGCCAGCTTGCTGGAGCATTCTTTTTTCGCTTTCAAAGAAACCTTCTCTCGCCAGCGATCACTATGGCGACAGTATTCTCACTGGATACAGAGCTAATCAGATGCCTGCGGTTAGTGGCTGTAAATCCTGCTGCAGGCAGAGGCCGTGGGGACTGGGAAACAAAAAAAACTCTGAGCCAGTCAACGGCTGAGGTGTACGCGCTCAGCGAAGCTACCAGAGTGAAGCCGTGACAACACAGAGGAGGCAATGTGGACTTCAGACATTTAGACTTTAGAGATACAGTGTGGAAACAGGCACTTTGGCCCACCGAGTCTGCATCTGCCCGTACACTAGCCCAATCCTGCACACACTGGGGACAATTTACAACTAGCAGTACAATGAAACTACAAACCTGTATGTCTTTGTAGTGGGGAGAAGACTGGAGCACCTGGAGAAAACCCACGCGGTCACAGGGAGAACGTGCACACTCCATACAGACAGCACCAGTGGTCAAGGATCGGACCCGGTTCTCCGGCGCTGTGCGGCAGCAGCTCTACCCGCTGCACCAAACATCAGCTCTGATTTGACGGTGGCTTCAGTGGGGTCGGATCTCATTGGCAAACACTGTCTGAAGAAGGGTCCCGACCAAAAAATAACCCAGTCTACTTATGGTCTTCTCCACGGATGCTGCCTAACGTGCTGAGTTACTCGAGATCTTGGTGTTCAAAACAAGATTGCAGCATCTGCAGTTCCTTGGGCCCAGCGGGATTTTTAGGAGTCATGTCCAGCTTTTTGCTGTCTAACCTCCCACAAGTCAGGGGCTTCTGTATATTTACTCCAAAGATACAAGACAACTGTGGGCATTGGTATTAGGTGGGTGGGAAGGGGTGGCAGCAACAAATGGCCCCAGGTTTTCTGCAATGTCGAGGGGCTTTCCAAATAGAACCAGGTTGCAAAGTAGAAGAACTTATAGAGTTAGAACCTTTGAGGTATAGTATAGAGTCAACCGAGTCCACGCCGACCATCGATCACCCGTTCACACGAGTTCTATGTGATCCCGCTTTCTCATCCACTCCCTACACACTAGGGGGCAATTAACCTCCAAACCCGCACGTCTTTGGGATGTGGCAGGAAACCGGAGCGCCCGGAGGAAACCCACGCGGTCACAGGGAGAACGTGCAAACTCCTCAAAGACAGAACCCATGGCCAGGAGCAAACCAGGGCTGCTGCCTCTGGGAAGCAGCAGCTCGACTACATTTAATTATATCGAAGTACAATATCGCAACGTGACCTGATGCTCAGACTCAACTGTTGACAGAAACTCTGTCCCAAGATGAAGCGGGCGGTGTAACTCTGATATCCCCAGCACACTGAGTGAATTATTATTATCCTTGTTATAGCTGAGACTGGAAGCATTAAAATATACCCTGCGTTAAATCATGACGCATAATCAAGCATGTGGAAAAACATAAATAATAATTAGAACAAATCAGATGCTAATTTTCATTGACATAGCATTGGTGGTTATCTAGGGTTATTGTAAGGATTGCATTTTGCAGTTTTATTCCACATAATTATGGTCACTGACTCAGAGAGAGCAAATAACTTGAATTTCATTCTTAATGCAGCAGATTCAGGCTTGATCATCAGGACTTTGAAGATTGCATTTCACGGAGATATTTCTCTGCACATCCATATTGTTATTTTCAATGAGGACTTGAAGGGCCTGTCCCACTTACGCAACTTTTTCGGTGACTGCCGGCACCCGTCATAGGTCGCCGAAATGTTCAACATGTTGAAAACCCATCAGCGACCAGAAAGACCCTACGACTCTTTGGGTGAGTAGGAGACGACTCACGACCGTACAGGCGACACCCTGGTGACATGTCGCGGGGTGAAGCCTGTATGGTCGTGAGTAGTCGCCCAAAGGAGTCGTACCTTGTTCTGGTCGCCGCTGGATTTTCAACATGTTGAGAATTTTCGGCGATCTGTAACCACCTATGACGGGTGCCGGCAGTTGCCGAAAAAGTCGCGTAAGTGGGACAGGTCCTTCATGCTTCCTATGCTAATAATTTCACTGGTTATTCTTTATCTTTTTAATCTCATTCTTATGTGTAACAATACAATATTGGCTTGCATTTCCAATGCGTCTTTCACACCTCAATAGGCACCGCAGTGATCCGCAGTGGCTGTCGAAGACAATATACTCTCCGATGGTGATGTTGGTAAGTGTGAGGGTGCTGACTAATCTCTTCTCCAATAATCATCTCACCTTACCCTGCCCAAGACACACTGCAGACAGAGCAGTCCTCAACTACTATCTACCTTATTGGAGCCTGAAGACTGCAACGTCCAGGTTCAGGAACAGCTTCTTCCCGACAGCCATCAGGCTATTAAACGCAACAACGAATAAGCTCTGAACTGCAAAAGACAATATTATTATTGCACTAGTGTTCAAGAAGGAACTGCAGATGCTGTAAAATCGATGGTAGACAAAAATGCTGCAGAAACTCAGCGGGTGCAGCAGCATCTATGGAGCGAAGGAAATGGGCAACGTTTCGGGCCAAAACCCTTCTTCAGAATGCTATTGCACTATATTTGTTATTTATTGAACTTTTTATTATTTTTTTCTGCCCCCGTAATGTACTATGTTTACATATTCACATATTCTGTTGTGCTGCAGCAAGTAAGAATTTCATTGTCCCATCCGGAGCATATGACAATAAAACACTCTTGACTTGACTATCCTTGATCAGACTTCACTGGCTTTAACTTGCACTAAACATTATTCCCTTTATCCTGTAACTGTACACTGTGGACGGCCCGATTGTAATCATGTATTGTCTTTCAGCTGACTGGTTAGCATGCAACAAAAGCTTTTCACTGTTCAAGGCAAAGCCAGCAAAGTCCGATCAAGGATAGCCTGAGGTATCTACCACCAGTGAGGTAGATAATAGTTCAGTACTACTCTGTACTTGTGGTTGGATGACCACAATGGTGAAAAGGAGTGGCTTCATTTTGTTTATCATGGCATGGGATAAAGAAGGGGACTTGGTAACCATGGAGATGTGCTTCACCATGCATTGGCTCACGTCCAATGTTTTTGCCTTAGACAGAGTTGCGTGGCTGCAGAGTGATGAGTTGCTGCATATCCCCCATTGAAAACCCTCAGCCCAGCCTTGTCATGCACAGCCCTGACACACGCAACCCCTGTACACGTCAGGCCAGCAACCAGCACCAGTAAGGGGAGAGAGAGCATGCTGACAGAGACACAAGAGATAGCAGATCGAGTCACAGTGCCTGAAGGGCCTGTACCACTTGGAGATGTTTTCGGCGACAGCCGGCGTCATTGACTGACGTATCAGGGTCGCCAAAAGATTTTGAACATTTCAAAATCCAGCTGCGGCAAAAATGTTGCAACACTTGAAAAAACACCGCGTGTTATACGACATCATGCCACAAATCTCTCGGTGACCTGAAGCACCAGTCAATGATGCCGTCAGTCGCCGAAAAAAACCCGGCAAGTGGGACAGGATCGATACAGTGCAGAAACAGGCCTTTCGCCCACACCAGCCAACATGTCCCGTCTACACTCGTCCCACCTGCCTGCGTTTGGTGCATATCCCTCCAAACCTGTCCAATCCATTACCTCTCCAAATATCTAAATGATGCTGGATTCTCAAGCATCATTCCCCTTATCATGCATCTGTGGGCGGCTCGATTGTAATCAAGTATTGTCTTTCCGCTGACTGGTTAGCACGCAACAAAAAGGCTTTTCACTGCACCTCGGTACACGTGACAATAAACTAATGTGCTGAAGGAACTCAAGAAGACCCCAGTCCTAACCCTACCCAACAACACTATTCTTCAATAAAGGCATTGCTTAGCCAACCTCTGTTCAAAAGCCTGTAACAGCATATTAATATATTTATTTCTGCAGAGGGAATCACAAAAACTCTCCACACCTCATCAGCATTCTACAGACCTCTCCTTTCACCATTTCGTGCAACGTATAATCAAGGCCGTTTCTGTTCTACGGTATTTAAGACAGGATGTGCCACCTCTGCAGCTTTCTGTAACGTTCGACATGAGACCAACATGAGATACGATGACGTAGGTGTGTGATAAGATCGTGATCTCTGGCGCTGTGGTTCCCGTGGGCTGAGTGTTCTCATTTGAGCTAAAGGGTTGTAGGTTCAATCCCCGTTTCCCCAATTTAAAGCAAGGTTGCTCGTTCAAACAAGAGCAGAGGGGTTTATAGTCATGGAGTCAAACAGCCCGTTGGCCCAACTCATCCACGCCAAACAAGATGTCCAATCTAAGCTGGACCCATTTGTTTCTTTTGTGGCCCAGATCCCTCTCAACCTTTCCCATCGACCTACCTGGCCAAGTGTCTTTTAAATATTGTTATAGTACCTGCCTCAACGACTTCCATTCCACCCTCCGAATGAAAAGCATGTCCCTCAAGTTCCTTGCCCCTCAGCTGAAACCTCTAGATCTTTATTCCACGATCTCTGATCATTAACGCTGTCTCTGGGTCACTCGAGGTTTGTGATTGAAATTCTCGAGGTCCGATGGTGGGATTCGAACTCGTGCCTCTGAACTCTTGACCAAGCTTCAGGTGTGTTGCTCCAATCTCAGTCCACATGGCCAGGAATGTGCGAATAACTTAGAGACTGGGAGGAGAAGAGTGTGGGATGGGAATGTCTGGAAAACCCAAGAGATGGGACTGGACTGAATGAGTATCATCCACTACTCGATGATTGCAAAGGCAGCTCTACAAACATTGGCAGTGACAGCAGATAAACTGTACCGGCTGTCAGTCAGGGATATTTTATTACCATGAAATATCATCATTTGAATCTGGCAATATATATAATGTGCAATTGATAATGACCACATCCAGGAACACAGAAAAATGATTCACAGCTACACGTTACCTATACACTCTGTAATAAATAGCTCTAGCAATCAAGTGTCCAAAAACAGAAGGATGCTTGCTGCATCCACTGTTACAATTCACCACACACACACACACACACAATGCAGTGTATTTAATGGGGTCCATAATTCAGACTTAAAGGTTGTGTTATTGCTGTTGAGAAACAGCCTTGCCGTGCAATAAAACCTTCTTGGTGCACAGGAGTTACACTCTCTTACACAAAGGGAATGTCACCCTTAATGGTTTAATTTGAATCTTAACCCCACTTAGCAATAATTAACATTAAAATGTGCCCCCCACTCTCCGCTCCAGCTGAGATCCAGGTCTACTGCTGCGTTTCATCACCTTGTACAAGGTGACATTATTTGTGCATCACTGTGGAATACATAGGGGGAACACTCAGGGCAGGGCAATCAAGAACCAGAAGGCAGAGGTTTAAGGTGAGAGGAGTGCGATTTAATAGGGACCTGAAGGGCAACCTTCCCACTCAGAGGGTGATGGGTAGAAGGAACGAGATGCCAGAGGAGGTAGTTGAGGCAGGAACAACGACATTTCAAGGATGTCTGGATAGGTACATGGATGGGAAAGGATTGGAGATATGAGCCAAACACAGGCAAATGGGACTAGCTTATGGGCCTGTCCCACTTTTTTCGGCGACTGCCGGCGACGGTCATAGTTGTAACAGGTCACCGAAAAACCGGCGACAATGTCTACAACAACCAACCACCTAGTCAACGTCAAGCTACAGCAAGCTACCGACAACCAACGTAGGACGTCCACCTACAACCACACCTACGTCCACCCACGACAAGCTACGACAATTCAGTCGCCAGTTGCCGTAGGTTGACGTAGGTAGTCGCCAATGGAATTCACCGAAGTCAGCACCGGTGAGAACCTACGTCATCCTGGCGACAACCTACGACAGCACCCACGCCAGGAGAAGGCACGCTACGCTCATTGGCGTCAAGCCAACTGTCGCCGACTGTCACTGAAAAGTTTTGGACATTTCAAAATCCAGCGGCGACCAGAAAAACGCTACGATTCTTTGGGCAACTGAGGAGACCATGTAGGCAACCATGTGGTCAAGTCTCCTGTAGTCGCCTAAAATATCCCCGAAGTGGGACAGGCCCTTTAGGGTGGTGAATCTGCGGAATTAATGACCACAAAGAGTTGTGGAGGCCAAGACATTGGGTATTTTTTAAATGGTGCTTGATTAGTACGTGTGTCAGGGGTTGTGGGGAGAAGGCAGGAGAATGGGGTTGAGAGAGAAAGATAGATCAGCCATGATTGAATGGCGGAGTAGACTCGATCTGCAGCAGAACACAAAGTGCTGGAGAAACTCAGCGGGTCAGGCAGCATCTGGAGAGGGAATAGACAGACAACGTTTAGGGTTGTGACCCCTCAACTGTCCATTTCCTCCACAGATGCTGCCTGACCGTCTGAGTTCAACCAGCGCTTATAAGGTCATCAGTGATAGGAGTAGAATTAGGCCATTCTGCCCATCATGTCTACTCCACCATTCAATCATGACTGATCTATCTCTCACTCCTAACCCCATTCTCCTGCCTACTCCCCATAACCCCCGGCAACAGTACTAATCAAAAATCTATCCATCTCTGCTTTAAAAATATCCACTGACTTGGCCTCCACAGCCTTCTGTGGCAGTGGATTCCACAGATTCACCACCCTCTGATTAAAGACATTTCTCCTCATCTCCTTCCTAAAAGAACATCCTTTAATTCTGAGGCTGTGGCCTCTGGTCCTAGACTCTCCCACTAGTGGAAGCATCCTCTCCACATCCACTCTATCCAAGCCTTTCACTATTCTGTACGTTTCAATGAGGTCCCCCCCTTATTCTTCTAAACTCCAGCGAGTACAGGCCCAGTGCCGACAAACGCTCATCATAGGTTAACCTACTCATTCCTGGGATGGTTCTTGTAAAAGAGGCTTAGTGATATGATCAAGACTGCAGCATCTTGAATCAGCAGCATCCACCTGGAGATGGACGTTTAACACACCCCCCAGCCACCAATGCTTCAACTCATCGACAATGTCTCCCAAAAAGGAAAGAAAAATCAATGAATGTGGAGCAGAACTGCCCTTTAGGCAAGGACCACGCGGGACTGGTATTTTTCTGTATACAGAAGAATTTCAAGCTTGGGAGAATGTCTTTAAACTGCCTGTGATGCATTATTTCCCACAACGCTGCTCCAACTAGAGTGAGCCATCATTTCTCAAGCACAGAGTGTGTTACCTGAAGGTAAATACACCTGATCAATTGGCACATAAAGAACTGTTCTCCCATGACAGGTTGAGCCTTGATCGCCTCTGATCTTTTACAGCGGGTTTTCTCTGCAAGCACACACGCACGCACTCACGCACGCAAGAAGCATCAACGGGGCCATGGGTTTAGGCAATGGGACAGCCGCAGAGAAGGGAATCTAACTGTAAAATCCTCTTCACTCACAGCCCCAGGGTCACACAATCATAGAGCATAGAAACAGGCCCTTCGGCCCAACTCATCCATGCTGTCCAAGATACCCCATCTAAGCTAGTCCCTTTTGTCTACATTTGGCCCAGTTCCGTTATTGTCCATGTACCTGTCCAAATGTCTTTTAAATGCTGCTATAGTCCCAGCCTCAACTACCACCTCTGGCAGCTCGTTCCATACACCCACCACCCTCTGTGTGAAACTGTTGCCCCACAGGTTCTGATCAAATTTTCCCTCTCATTTGAAACCTGGATTCACCTTCTCTTGGTAAAAGTCTGTGCATTTACCCGATCTATTCCCCTCATGATTTTCTACACCTCTATAACATCACCCCCTCATCTTCCTGGGCTCCATGGAATGAAGACCCAGCATGACGAACCTCTCCCTGTAGCTCAGAACCCTCGTGGTTTAGGCAACATCCTCGTCAAGGCTGACTTACTCCCCAGGAGCGGAGGTGTGGGGTTCCAGTGAAGGTGAGCTGCTCACTACACACCGGGACAGGCTCCACACAGGGTGATCTAGGTCTAGGGACAAGGAGGTTGGAGACTGCCGAGTGTTGATTCAACACCACCACCTACTCCTTGTGCAGATGCAAGCAGAGACGTAGGTAGACTACAGAGAGCGTGCGTACAGTGTGGATGTACACACTCTCACCTACATCCACTCTGAGCTACGCACCCTCCTGTACACAGATGCACCCTCTCTCACACATACACATACATCCACACTCTCTCTCTCACTCACAAGCCTGTGCCTACTTTAGACTTTAAGACTTTTGCCTTCCATCACAGTGAGGAGGGCCTGGTAGACTCACTGTGGTGGATGTTAAATCTGTGTTATTGTGTGTTTTGTTATTTTATTCCATGTTATGACTGCAAGGCACGAAATTTTGTTCAGACTGAAAAGTCTGAATGACAATAAAGGAATACAATACAATACTCACTCACTCACACACACACAAACTCTCATTAAAGCAGAAAAACAAATACTCCCTCCTCCCCCCCTCTCCCCCACACACATGGATCCCAACACACACATACCTCTCGCACACGCACCCACACGTACATACATATCTAATAACCAGTTACCCTTGTAGATTAAAATGCTGGAGAAACTCAGTGGGTGCAGCAGCATCTATGGAGGAAGGAAACAGGCAACGTTTCTATTTCTTCGCTCCATAGATGCTGCTGCACCCGCTGAGTTTCTCCAGCATTTTTGTCTACCTTTGATTTTCCAGCGTCTGCATTTCCTACTTAAACCCTTGTAGATTATTTTGGAACAAACTAGCCTATAAACATGTGGCACTATCATGACTAGATCCCGTAGTTTTGCCCAGGACTATTCACTGAAGCGTCCTTAAACTGGGCGCGCGCGGGCAAGTTGAAATTCAATCCAACATTCATGAATGAATGATAGAGGCAAAAATGCATCCATTACCTTCAGGAATCTGTGACCTTCAATAACTTTCCCCTCCTGTTCAATGTCCTGAAACCATGAAAAACAAAACTTTAAAACCAGAATCCGTAAAGACTTTTGGAGATGCTTATGAGTTACCAAGATCTTTGACCACGTAGCAGAAGGCCATTACTGACTGGACATCTCCGATGTGGACTATCTGGGCCAATCTGGATAAGCATCAATATAATTCTGCGGAAGGATCTACAGCCAGACAAGTTGACACAAGGTGTTTGAAGAAGGGTTCCAACCCAAACACCTATCCATGTCCTCCAGAGATGCTGCCCGACTCATCGAGTTGCTCCAGCTTTTTGTGTCATTGAGAGTAGAGAGGTCCCAGTGAAATCTAAAGACATTATATCTATTATCTATATTACTAAAAGTCTGTTCTTGACCGGTTTTGGCCATCTGTGCTGCGATTTCCGAGAGAACGCTGCCACCTACGGCTGTCATTTTTGGCCACCTCGCTCAGAGCCCCCCTCCGCCGCATGTGTGCCGAGGATTTTTCCCGTCGATGAAAAATGACAGAGATATTAATGTTTTTACAAAATTCCCCATTCTCTCTGCTGCCCCTGCTGGAGGGAGGGGAAGGGACAATAAAACCAGGAAGTGGTGTGCCTCAATCAGAGCTCTGAATAACACTGAACAAATGTCTCCACAGCTGCGAGTACCCATAATGTGGTTTGAAAATGAAAATATGGTTAGTTTGAGGGAAAAAAGCACTGCCTGCAAATGGTTGTTTGGGTTGAAGTAAAAAGGCACCCTCCCTCTCCCTCCCCTCCTCTCTCTCCCCCCACCTCTCTCTCTCCCTATCCCTCTCTCTTTCTCTCTCTCTCTCCCCCCTGTCTCTCTCCCTTTCTCTCACCCCCCTCTCCTCTCCCCCCCTCCTCTCTCTCCCCCCTCCCCCCCTCTCCTCTCCCCTCCCCCCTCTCCTCTCCCCCCCCCTCCCCTCTCCTCTCCCCCCTCTCTCTCTCTCTCTGTCTCTCTCTCTCCCCTCTTTTTCTCCCCCTCCTCCCCTCCATCCCCTCCCCTCCATCCCCTCCCCTAAACCCCCCCCCCTCCACACCCCCTACCCTCTTCCCTCCACCCTCCCTCCCCGCTCCCCACCTCTCCCCCTCACCCCCCTCTCAGCACCCCCTCTCTCTCCCCCTCACTCTCACCCTCTCTCTCTCCTCCCCTCCTCCCCCACCTTTCCCCCCTCACCCACCCTCCCTCTTCTCCTCCTCTCCACCCCCCCCCCATCCTTCTTGCCCCTCTCTCTGTGTCTCTCTCTCTGCCTCTGCCCCTTCTCTCTCTGCCCTAACTCTCTAACCCCCCCCCCCCCCCCCCACCTCTAGATGTGACTGCAAGTTGGGGGCTATGCATCAGTAGATAGGGTGGTTATGGGGTAAAAGGAGCAAATTAATAATATTAATATAATATCAAGGATGGTAATTAGCGTGAGTGCGGGGGGGATAGTTAGTGTGTGTGACGCTGCATGCTGCTTCCCCCCCTCACAACCGCACGTTGGGGGAACAGACCCAATCAAACTTTTTCTTTGATTCACATCTCCTCGAAAACCGGACGCGGTAACGGTGAAATTAACGCTCTCCCTCCCTTCCCCCCTCCCTCTGTGCCCCCCCCCCCCTCTCCCTCTGCCCCCGCCCCCTCCTTCTCTGCCCCCCCCTCCCTCTCTAGGGAGTGGTGAATATTGGGACCTATGTGTGAGTGGTGGAGTATTGTGTTCAGGAACCAGCCCTCCCCTGTGACAATGCGCCCCCTCCCCCTCTATAGCCGCGCCTGTGGAGTTGGGGGTTATGCGTGAGTGGATAGCGTGGGGGATGGGATAAAAGGAGCGAATGAATAATATCAATATAATATCAAGGGGGGGGTTAATGTGTGAGTGTTTGCGCATGTGTGTGACGCAGCAGGCCGCCCCCACCCCCCCCCCCCCCCGCAATCGCGCGTAGATGGGATGGGACCCAACGGGTCCCCCTTGGTCTAGTTTTCAATACATGTAATTAAATTCCTCTCCCAACAATAAGAAACATTTACTAAAGCAATAAAAACAAAATAAAAATAAAAACCTCGAATAAAAACATGAAACAAAAGAGCAAACGTTGAGCAAATGATATCCCGTGCAAAAATAAAACCCTTCTCCCCTCTCCCACCAACTACGTGCGCCAAGAAATAATCGTGCCAGTACACCAGCTTTGTGCAGCGGGCAGAACACATCGTGAATTGCATTAATTCAGCAGCTCATATTGATATTGGTTGCCCAATTTATTCAGAAGATAAAGGTACTCCAGATGGTTAGTGCTCAGCCTTTAAATACTCTGCATAAATACTCTGCATAAATACTCTGCATGGATACTCTGCATGGATACTCTGCATAAATACTCTGCATGGATACTCTGCATTGATACTCTGCATGGGTACTCTGCATAGGTACTCTGCATAGGTACTCTGCATAGATACTCTGCATAGATACTCTGCATAGATACTCTGCATAGATACTCTGCATAGATACTCTGCATAGATTTGAACCCATTTGAATTTCACACATCATATCACCAAGTGCTCCTGTCCACTTGGATGTCATTTGCGCCTCATTTACGCCTCATATGTAAAATAGGTCGACGTGTAGTGACGTGTGGGGTGCGCGTGGGTGACGCATGTATTGCACACGGTGAGGCGTGGAATCCATGCGGTGGCGCGCGGTATCGCGAGCGCTCCAGGATTCCGTAGTGTATCGCGTACACACGCTGGCGTCCCGATGTCTCACGTGTATCGCGTGGTGATGCATGGTTACGTCACCGTGCGTAACCATGCGTCGCCGCGCGCCGCAGGGTATTCTAATGATGTCACGCGCACCAGACGGCTGTGCTGACGTGTGATTTGCGCGCGCCGTAGTTTGACACCTGGTTTAAGGGGTCCGATCCGGCCCGCAGGCTGATTTGGGTGAAAAAAAAGTATATTCACGACCAATTATGTATCTGTACGGCAGCCGCTCTCTCTCCGCTTTCACTCTCTCCCACCGCTGTCTCTGCCGTTCCCCGCTCCGTGAATGGCCCGCGGTTGCCAAGGGGAATGGTTGCCCCCGGCAACAGCTGTCAAACAGACAAGATGGCGGCGCTGAGCTCCCCCTTGACCTCGGGCTGGCGGGCTGACGTTCGCTCGTGCACAACTGATCCGGCCCGCATGAGGTCGTATTTTGTCCAATCCGGCCCGTGACCTAGAAACATAGAAAATAGGTGCAGGAGGAGGTCATTCGGCCCTTCGAGCCAGCACCGCCATTCATTGCGATCATGGCTGATCGTCCCCAATCAATAACCCGTGCCTGCCTTCTCCCCATATCCCTTGACTCCACTAGCCCCTAGAGCTCTATCTAACTCTCTCTTAAACCCATCCAGTGATTTGGCCTCCACTGCCCTCTATGGCAGGGAATTCCACAAATTCACAACCCTCTCAGTCTTAAATGGCCTCCCCTTTATTCTAAGACTGTGGCCCCAGGTTCTGGACTCGCCCAACATTGGGAACATTGCTCCTGCATCTAGCTTGTCCAGTCCTTACTTATAATTTTATATGTCTCTATAAGATTCCCCCTCATCCTTCTAAACTCCAGTGAATACTAAAATGAGTTTGGCACCCCTGGTTTAAACCAACATCTGCAGTTCCTTCCTACATATTGAATCAATGAGATTCAAACTGGTATCTTGCCCTCAGTAGGGCTCGGGTCCTGGACCCTGACCAGTGCCCCCAACGTCAGTGTCCCTACACACGGCCATCATAGAGGTTGCAGCCTTAACCAATACTAAATACTGTGACGGGAGCTGTTGAAGTGAAGGTAGAGGCATCAAGCTAATCAGGGTCAGGAGTTTGCAAAAGATTCCATGCAACCTCCGGCAAGGTTATTCATGCAATAAAATATTACAAAGCACTTAATAATACCGCAATATGCCAGCTCCCCTGTGTATCAATCAAACTCAAATGCCCAAAAGCTAAATGTGGAATGATCAGTTTCCTTGCCTTGCTGCTGCCTGCCTTGTGTGTGGTAATGAGCGGCAGCAGAATACTGATGGTGTGGTTAGTCGCATGAAGGTAGCACACACTCTCAGGACAGCACGCTGCCTTGCCATTGAAGAACAACAGGCTTACTTACAGATGCTGAAAACTGGAGCAAACAACAAACTATTGGAGGAACTCAAGGGGTCAGGCAGCATCTGTGGAGGCAGAGAGGTGGTCATGCACATTAGTGATAGGAGCAGAATTAGGCCATTCAGCCCATTAAGTCTATTCCATTTTCTCCTCCCCCAAATGCCATCTCCAGAAAAAATAAAAATAAATAAAAGTGGAATTCTCTGCCTCAGAGGGCGGTGGAGGCAGATTCTCTGGATGCTTTCAAGAGAGAGCTGGATAGGGCTCTTAAAGATAGCGGAGTCAGAGGATATGGGGAGAAGGCAGGAACGGGGTACTGATTGGGGATGATCAGCCATGATCATATTGAATGGCTCGAAGGGCCGAATGGCCTACTCCTGCACCTATTTTCTATTGGCTACTCCGCCATTCAATCATGGCTGATCTACCTTTCCCTCTTAACCCCATGGTCGACATTTCACATCGCGATTCTTGTCGTTTTCTTGCTCATCCTACTCTCTGAGTTTGAGTTTAGTTTTTAATTCGACTGAGGTCCAGTCAGTGAAAAGCTTTTGTTGTGAGCTAACCAGTCAGTGGAAAGACTATACCTGATTACAGTCGAGCCATCCCTAAACTGCAGGTGCTGGATTACAAATAAAAAGACACAATGTGCTGGAGTAACTCAGTGGGTCAGGCAGTATCTCCGGAGAACATGGATAGCACCAGGAAATGGTGGAAGGCAAAAGGAGATACCAAGTGCTGGAGTAAATCAGGCAGCATCTGAAGAAGGGTCCTGACCTGAAATGTCACCCAATCCATCTTCTCCAGAGGCTCTGCCTGCTGAGCTACTCCAGCACTTTGGGTCTTTTTATGCAATCCAGCATCTGCAGTTCCTTGCACTGAATTCGACGCACAGGTGTTGAGGAAAGACCTTGAAGGTGGTGAGCCTCACCTTTGCAAACCTGCTGCCGTTCGATTCCTGGCATTTTTACTTTCTCTCAGTTGCTGCCAAAATGCTTCACTGTACAGAACTACGAACAGGACACTGACGGGAGACTGAGTGCGAGATCATACTCTCACAATGAAACACACGCTGCAATCATCAATTTCCCCACACAGTAACATGGGAGAACAAAGGCATGAACACAGCTAACATATTCGTTGTAACCAAAGTTAATAAAGGCTAGGATGAAAGGAAGTCAGCCAAACTAAAGATTGGCTCTTAACAAAACCACTGACCCTTGTACTGAAATTGTAACAACTCTCAAAGAACGAGTCCCTGGTTAATGCTCGTTAAGGAATTCTGAAAATGTAGCAGGTTAATAGTTGACCAGGAATCTATCCATCATCAGCTTCAAGCCGTACCTGTCACAGGTGAATAAAGACCAGCGTATAAGGCAAGGTCAGCTTTGGCAACTGTCGAGTACAGGGCATTCAAGCAGTCTTGTGTCAGCTGGAGATACGGGAACTGCAGATACTGGAATCAGGTGCAAAGCACAAAGTGCTGGAAGATCTCTAATGGACACAAAGTGCTGAAGTAACTCAGCGGGTCAGGCAGTATCTCTGGAGACCATGTATAACATCTGGAGACCATGTATAACACCTGGAAATGCTGGAAGACCTAAAGAGGATGGGCGGAAATCCTGGGGGGGACGGGGGGGTGGGGAGGGGGGTACTTCCCCGTCCCCCAGCTTCGAGAGGTGGGGGACAATCCCCCCCATGTTTTGTAATCCGGACTTTATCAGATGTTTTCTAAGGGCTGAATCGGCCCGTTCGTGGGGCATTTCAACGCCCGGCGCGGCTTAAAATCAAACTGCTGCGTCGAGGCGATCGAGGCTCGCGATGTTGAAGCCCCCGCCGGCCGATGAAAGGCCCCGCGAACGGGCCGATTCAAGCCCCACGATTCGGGGCGGACGAAGCTGCTGTTGCTGGAGTTTGGGGTCGGTCACCAACCAGGTCAGCTCCCGATGTTACCGTCCACAGGGCCCATGGCCGAAGCCTCACTCGTGTGTGTGTATGCGCGTGCACGCCCACCAAGAAATTGTGTACCCCCCATGTTATGATAGCAATTTCCGTGCCTGCAAAAGAGGTACAAGGTGCTGGAGTAACTCAGTGGATCGGGCGCATCTAAAGAAAGGTCCCAAAACAAAATGTCGCCCATTCCATCTTCTCCAGAGATTTGGAATAGACAGAGCATGCTAGTGGTTTGAGCATTGCAAGCCGTGTAGTGTTTGGCCATAGATAGACAATAGACAATAGGTGCAGGAGTAGGCCATTCGGCCCTTTGAGCCAGCACCGCCATTCAATATGATCATGGCTGATATTATTCCTGCATTCTCCCCATATCTCCTGACTCCGCTAATTTTAAGAGCCCCATCTAGCTCTCTGTTGAAAGCTGAAACACAAAGTGCTGGAGTAACTCAGCGGGACAGGCAGCATCTGTGGAGAGAAGGATTGGGTGACGTTTCGGGTGGAGACCCTTCTTCAGACTGATGTCAGAGAGGAGGGAGATAGACAGATAAGGAAGTGTGAAGGTTTGGCCATGATGGGTGCGGGCTTGCAATGGGAGCAGGTGGAGTTTATTATTCTGAGATGCAACACAGCTGATGAATGGGAAAACACAAGATCCTGCTCGAAACATCCTGGTGTCAGAAAAGCACAAGTGGGAAGAGGAAATAAAAAGAATTAATTATCAACACTAAAAAAATCTAATTGCAGTTTCTTGGTGATATCATCATCCCTTAAGCGAGACATTTGCTAACAATCACTTTGCTCCAATTATGAAGGCTTCCATGTTTAGAAGATGCATGTAGCATTGACAGCAATTTCATACATTCCTCAGCAGCCAGCAAGCAATCTTTTTGTAATTCAACTAATTTAGAAGCAGGCTCATTAGACGGAAAAATGCTTGATGAAAAGGAACGCTAATGGCTTTTCTTTGTTACAGTCCAACGCTTTGCTAAATGGGCCCAGGAGATAGAACTCGCAGACACAAAGCTCAACAGCTTCAGTTGTGACAGAGCAGTACAAACAGTGTCAAGAATGTGGAATGTGCTTCATCCTCAAGCCCTCAGCTATTCAATAAACAAACCTGTACTTATAAGAGCAATGTCCAAGCCAACAGAATTCCTACAGAGCGTGTTAATTAAACCATAAAAACAGGCAGACATGCATTCTCATCGTACGTATCATTACTTCAGTTTTTCACAAAGCTTTTTCTTCTTATAGGCAATGAAGTTCTCTTGAAGAGACACAAAATGCTGGAGTAACTCAGCGGGTCAGGCAGCATCTGTGGAGAACATGGATAGGTGACGTTTCACAGAGTGCTGGAGTAACTCAGTGGGTCAGGCAGCATCTGTGGAGAACATGGATAGGTGACGTTTCGGGTCGAGCCAAAGACAAAAATAAATCTACATGTGAACTTCAACCAATAGTTGAAGAAGGTTCCTGACCAAAAAAAGTATCTGTCCATTCCCTCCACAGACGCTGCCTGACCTGCTGAGTTCCTCCAGCATTTTGTTTTTGCTCAAGTTTCCAGCATCTGCAGTTTCTTGTCTCAACTTCAACCAATGGTCAGCTGGATCCAAACACATTTCCTTTTCAGGCGTTCTGCAGTCACATTGACACTGGTGCTCAAGTATCGACCAAGTAGTTACTGATAGTTATCTCCACAATTACAGTGAGGTGCAGCTACAATCTTAGACTCAGACAATGAATTCTACAAGACTATGACAATGAAAACACTGTACACAAAACACAATTAGAAAACAAGTCCATGGTAGTCCAAGAAGTAGTCAGAGTTTTCCATTGCTGAGGTAGGATTAGGGTTGAGGTAGGATTAGAGTTGAGATGGGATTAGAGTTGAGGTGGGATTAGAGTTGAGGTGGGATTAGAGTTGAGGTGGGATTAGGGTTGTGCAGTTGGTTCAGGAACCTAATACCTGTAGGAACGTAGCTGTTCCTGAACATGGTGGCACTAGGGTTAGGGTTAGTCAATCTGCGGTTTAGGATGAGCACTGGCCATCAGCGCTGAATTACATGTTATACGATAGCTGGGCAAATGCACAAAGCAAGTGCTTTGTCAACTCTATCTCTAGGTGTGTTCCCACAGCTGTAACTGCTGGAGGCACTCTGATGCTGCGGAATGCACAGTTCCAATAAACGAGTCACACAGCATAGTATTTCTGCGTTATGCTTTTACAGGAAGATCTCTTTTCACTGTGAACTGTGTCTCTCTCTTTCATTTCAGATTTAACAATGAAATGTACATAGTTCAAGGTGAGTATTGATTAAGGCCACCCCCACCCAGCTGCAAGTGGAAACTTAGAAATACAATTCCTATGTTTCTTATTAAAAGGGCATTATTTCAGAACCACTTTACACAAAGAATTGAGCAGGAAACGTGCTGGGGGGTCACTAGCCAGAGACCTGGGTTTGATCCTGACTACGGGTGCTGTCAGCGCAGAGTTTGCACGTTCTCCGTGTGGGTTTTCTCCGAGTGCTCTGATTTCCTCCCATATTTCAAAGACGTACAGGTTTGTAGGTTAATCGGCCTCTGTGTCCCTCATCTGTACGATAGAACTAGTGTATGGGAGATTGCTAGTCACAGCTCTCCACGCAGAGTGCAGGCAGCAAATCCAATCTCACAGCACTTCAAGCAGAGTGCAGGCAGCAAATCCAATCTCACAGCACTTCAAGCGGAACACAGACAGACAGACAGACAGACAGACAGACATAGAGACACACACACACACACACACACACACACACACACACACACACACACACACACACACACACACACACACACACACACACACACACACACAGAAACATTGCTGACTCTTAAATATCAAGCCTAGACAACTAAACCTAACAAACTTGCATGAACGAGCTGCAAACGTTGTTGATGGCAGAACCACACATACAGTTCATCCAATGACACAAAGTACTGGGGGAATTCAGCACATTTCATCTTCAGCGTCTGAGGAAGAGTCCTGACCTGAAATGGTGTCTGTCCAGAGTGTGTAGGATAGTGTTAGTGTGCGGGGGTCGCTGGTTGGCGCGGAACCGGTGGGCCTGTTTATACGCTGTATGCCTCATCTGCGCCAGAGAGCAGAGTGAGCTTGGGTTACATTGAAAATAAGATGCTACACAGAGACATCACCTTTATTGCGCCCATCTCCAACCTAGAGGTCAATACTTGTCAGCAACAAAGCTATAAAAATGTCCCTCAAGATATACGAGCTGTACTCATGAGGACAATGCATTGTTACACCACACAGGCTTTCCAGTATTTCTTTTTAGGAACATAATCTCTTTCACAATAATCAAAGGGACCACTACAGGCATGGAATTGAGGTGAGGAAAACATTTTTCACACAGAGAGTGGTGAATCTCTGGAATTCTCTGCCACAGAAGGTAGTTGAGGCCACAGTTCGTTGGCTATATTTAAGAGGGAGTTAGATGTGGCCCTTGTGGCTAAAGCGATCAGGGGGTATGGAGAGAAGGCAGGTACAGGATACTGAGTTGGATGATCAGCCATGATCATATTGAATGGCGGTGCAGGCTCGAAGGGCCGAATGGCCTACTCCTGCACCTATTTTCTATGTTTCTATGTTTCTATGAATTCATGGAGTATCTGCGAGAGTTTATTGCATCTGAGCAATTTCTTGAACATTGTCAACAATTATAATTTTTGTTGGTGTTGCTAATAGACACTCTGATAACACAATGTGCGATCAAAGAGCTGGAGTAGGTAAAAATGCTGGAGAAACTCAGCGGGTGAGGCAGCATCTATGGAGCGAAGGAAATAGGCAACGTTTCATTAAAAATTGTTCCCTAAAATTGGAGAATTCAATGTTCATACCATCGGGTTGTCTGCTACCCACGCTGAATACAAGGTGATGTTCTAAGAGAATAGACACAGAATGCTGGAGTAACTCAGCAGGACAGGCAGCATCTCTGGAGAGACGGGCTGGGTGATGTTTCGGGTCGAGACCCTTCTTCACACTTCAGACTTCGTCAGACCCGAAACGTCACCCATTCCTTCTCTCCGGAGATGCTGCCTGTTCCCCCTGAGTTACTCCAGCTTTTTGTGTCTATTTCATTTTGTCTGCTGTTCTACCAGTCTGTGTGTGGCGTAACTCTGTCAATGGAGGAGGCCCAGGACAGAAGGGTCAACATGGGATTGGGCAGGGGCTGGGGTCAACAAGGTGGAAGTCC
Organism: Amblyraja radiata; assembly: GCF_010909765.2. Lineage (NCBI taxonomy): Eukaryota > Metazoa > Chordata > Chondrichthyes > Rajiformes > Rajidae > Amblyraja > Amblyraja radiata. The sequence continues at coordinate 1,677,325 of NC_045992.1, forward strand.
ATTCATTGCGCAGGCTATAACCAGGACAACCTTATAACGTACTTCTAAAGCCTCAAACCTCGCTCTGATCAACATTTCCCCTCACAGATGCTGCCTGATCCTCCAGCACTTTGTTCTTATATCCATGTAGGATCTTTTTTTTAATTATTATTTCAAAATAGACTTTATTCAGGTAATAAATATATACAATACATGAACCGTGCAAAAAATTCATCTGACATTTTCGGAGGCTATACAAATTGTTCAATACAGTCTACATACGCTGCTCAAATTTCACAAATGTACCCCCCACCCTTACCACTCATGTGGCCCACTGGCGTGGAATCCCTTCCCTAATTTTGAGGGGCGTCTCCACCACACCTTGCCCCCCCCATGTCCAGCAGTGGAAGGACCCTAGACTGTGGTCCTATCTGCACCTGGAGAACGGAGGAACAGTCCATCAATTTACAAACATGTTGTGCCTATCTTAGCAGGAAGGAGCAGATCGATCAACGATTAGGAAAGGGGGGAGGAGAAGCAGGTCTGTCAGCTATTGGGAGGGGCACAATGATCAGCTAATGGGACAGGAAGAGCTTATTGATCAGGGTTTGGGTTGAACACATTGATCTGCTTTTGAAACAAAAACATATTGATCACCTGCTGGGAAGAGGGATCACATTGATTAAGCATATTGATCAGTAGAGAGAAGAACCCATTGATCACCATTTCAGGGGAGCATATTGATGTTCGGGACCTGGGAGGAGGGAAGTCGAGGATCTCTATTGACACTGGGATAAACCTGAAACGTTTACTAGATAGATTACCAGAACTAATCAATATAATTACCTATTTATTTGCTTTTAGCAATTAACAACAGGACATCCTCTGTATTCAATGCCATTGGTTGCCAAAGGGAATGGGGTCTCCGACTTAGTTATTGCAACTATTACTGTAACAACTGATTAGTGTTTGATTAGTACGGGTGTCAGGGGTTATGGGGAGAAGGCAGGAGAATGGGGTTAGGAGGGAGAGATAGATCAGCCATGATTGAATGGCAGAGTAGACTCAATGGGTCAAATGGCCTAATTCTGTTCCTTGAACCTATGAACCACCGGGAGATAATGGGTGGGTGAGTTGAAGTGGGGGAGGCTCAGCATTTCCACTCCCCCTCCCATTCCGAATCCGACCTTTCTGTCCTGGGCCTCCTCCATGGCCAGAGTGAGGACCACCGGAAATTGGAGGAGCAGCACCTCATATTCCGCTTGGGAAGTTTGTACCCCAGCGGCATAAACATTGACTTCTCCAATTTCAGGTAGTCCTTGCTGTCCCCTGAGCCTGGAGGTGAGGATTACATGTTCCTGTGCCTTCTTCCTGATGGTAGCAGTGAAATGAGAGCGTGGCCAGGGAGGTGGGTGGGTCTTTGATGATGTCGGCTGTTTTTTTGGAAGCAGTGACTCCTGTAGATTCCTTTGTTGGTGGGAAGGTCAGTACCTGTGTTAGACTGGGCGGTTTCTACCACTTCCTGCAGCCTCCATCATTCCTGAGTGGTTGAGACACCAAATCAGGCTTGTGATCCGACCCATCAGTATGGTCTGTACAGTACAAGTGTTGAAAATCGGCGACACACCAAGCCTTTCCAATCCTCCAAGGAAGAGGAGGATGCCAGTCTACTCTGATAGTAGCATGGAGCAGTTACAGTGGAACTTTGTGGCATCAACCAATATCATCACAGATCTAAACGTTGATCAATCGACCTTTCAGATGTCAGGTGCCTCCTTGCCTGATCAGCAACACCATATCAGTAACTCAAAAAGCTTTCTAAAAACCAGGGGGTCGCAAATCATCTGGCTTGCTACACGGTTACTGGACTGATATCAATTACATTGCAATAGGCTTTTTAAGACCATTTATGATTGATGTGAGGGGGGCAGAGTTATGGTAATGGTCCATGGATATGGGAGGGGATAGCGTTCATCCCTGCAATAAATTCCTCCCAGCAGTAAATGTTGCCTGAACAGAACTCATAAAATCTCTTGGTGTGAATTATTAAGGCAATTTTATTTCTAGCATTCGATTCCTTTTTTTAAAGAGTTTGCAGGTGCCCGCGTGGCAAATGTTGGCACTCCTCGCTCATTCTTGGTCCTCCCGTACACGTTTTAGGGATTCAAGGGCCCGTCCCACTTACGCAACTTTTTTGGCGACTGCCGGCACCCGTCATAGATCGCCGAAAATTTCCAACATGTTGAAAATCCAGCGGCGACCAGAAAGACGACTCTTTGGGCGGCTGAGGAGACGACTCACGACCATATAGGCGACACCCTGGCGACATGTCGCGACCTGTAACGACCTATGACGGGTGCCGGCAGTCGCCGAAAAAGTCCCGTAAGTGGGACAGGCTCTTTACAATTCCCCGTCGATCCTGTCACGAGGCCCACAGGGTCATGCAGCACAGAAACAGGCCATTTGGCCCAACACATCCATGCTGACCAAGGAGCCCCACCTACACTTGACCCATTTGTCAGCATTTGACCCCTATCCATCTAAACCCAAACCGTTGCCAGAGTGAGGTCACACACAAAATGGAGGAACAGCACCTCATATTCTGCTTGGCTTGCTTACAATCCAACAATGTGAATGGGAAATTCTCCAATTTGGGGTAAATAGCCAACAACAAATAGCCAAAAACTGAGTAACTGAACACAGCGCTGGTCGGTCTGTCGTCATCCTAAGACCATGGCAACCTACACAAAGGAGAAACAAGAAACTGCAGGCGCGGGTTTAAAAAAAAAATGACACAAAGTGCTGGAGTAACTCAGCGGGTCAGGCATCACCTCGGGCAACGTTTCGGGTTGCGACCGGTCCTCAGTTTCAATAGGTGACGTTTCTGATCAGGACCCTTCTGATAGGTGACATTTCAGGTGGGGAGTGGATGAGACCGTGGGATAACATAGAACTACTAGTGGTCGATGGTCAGCGCGGGCTCAGCGGGCCAAAGGGCCAGTCTCCGCGCTGCATCTTTCAATCAGTCAACGCCGTAAAATCATTCTCGTCGTTCAAAAACACATCCTTACAGGAGGGTCCAGGAGGAATAATGACAAAACTCCAAAGCAGGAGCAGATGGCCCTGATGTTTATTGATGAGTTCCAAACTGTGCCAGCTTCGTTCTCTGGTGCCTCAAACGCAAGATTAGTAATTAGACCGCTTCAATCATAATCATCATATGGTCTCGTTGACCGACAGAAACTCTGACCTTCTTCCTTAATTGCAGATCAGACCCTGCCTTTGATCAACAGATCAAAGGGGAATCTTGCTTTGATTTGATTAACATTCTGCACATGAAAAGAATATCTGCTCCTGCAGTGCAGAATTTACACATCGCCAGCATGGAAAGTGTGATATGTTCTGGGTCAACTTTGTAGATGGGCCATAATGCTCCAGTAGGAATCGCGGGTATATATATATATATATATATATATATATATATATAGGTAGACACAAAATGCTGGACTAACTCAGTGGGACAGACAGCATCTCTGGAGAGAAGGAATGGTAAGGTATCGGGTCGAGCCCCTTTATTTTTTGCATATCTTTCATTCATTTGTTCTACATCTCTCTACATTGTCACACAGATCTCACGTTCCCCTTTCCCTCGTCTGAAGAAGGTTCTCGGCTATTCCTTCTCTCCAGAGATGCTGCCGAACCCGTTGAGTTACTCCAGCTCTATGTTTTTACACACTGTTTTACCCACACTAGACACAATTTACAATTATAGCAAGCCAATTAGCCGACAAACCTGGACGTTTTTGGAGTGTGGGGGGGGGTGGGAAACCGAAGATCTCGGAGAAAACCCACGCAGGTCACGGGGAGAACGTACAAACTCCGTACAGACAGCACCCGTAGTCAGGATCGAACCTGGGTCTCTACCGCTGCGCCACTGTGCTGGACAGGGTGCAGGTTGTCAGTTCTGAGCTTCTATACTTTGTAGTATTACCAGAGTTGTCCACATCCATCAGCAAATAACATTACTCTCACACCTCGTGCCGGCACTTTCATTACGCAGTCAACAGCAGGAGAAGTAAGGATGGGGAACTATCTGGAGGTAGATTCTTTTTTCAAAGCAAACTTTGCTTGTGGAATCATTTTGTAATTATAGTTTATAATAGCACTGGTGGGACAGAAATAATAACATCACATAGTCCCTTGAGCAAGCCGACATTAGACCAGGCCAAGATGACTTGCATTCTCCCTCTTAAGTGGATTCACCGCCAACATTTCTGGAATTCCTGCAAGGAATTGCGTTTTGCTTTATTGACTAGTTTTGCAATTCAATGTTGGGAGCAGCCAACAGCAGCCAGGGGAACAGTCGGGTGGAGGGGCTGAGATCATGGCAGTACCTCCTGGCTGTGTTACCCAGGGCCGTGCCATGTGCCAAGGACAGCCAGGCCAGCTGGGAAAGGAATATTGGCCATGTACTGGAACAGATACCTAGCACTGACTCAGCAGAAAGGAAAGATGATACAATAATAAGAACACACAATGTTGGATTGTATTGCATGGAATATGGAAGGAAAGGGTGATGGTCTCAAGAAGGGTCTAAACCTTATTCACGATATTCCAATTATCCTGTATCTGTACACTGTGGACGGCTCAATTGTAATCATGTATTGTCATTCTGCTGACTGGTTAACATGCCACAGAAGCTTTCCACTGTACCTCGGTACACATGACAATAAACTAATGTCTAAAAGCATCAGTCTGAAGAAGGGTCTCGACCCGAAACGTCACCCGTTCCTTCTCTCCAGAGATGCTGCCTGCCCCGCTGAGTTACTCCAGCATTTTGTGTCTATCATGTTTTGCAGGAAACATGTTCCCGATGTTGGGGGAGTCCAGAACTAGGGGCCACAGTTTAAGAATAAGGGGTAGACCATTTAGAACGGAGACGAGGAAACACTTTTTCCACACAGAGAGTGGTGAGTCTGTGGAATTCTCTGCCTCAGAGGCCGGTTCTCTGGATGCTTTCAAGAGAGAGCTAGATAGGGCTCTTAAAGATAGCACAGTCACGGGATATGGGGAGAAGGCAAAAACGGGGTACTGATTGTGGATGATCAGCCATGATCACATTGAATGGTGATGCTGGCTTGAAGGGCCGAATGGCCTCCTCCTGCACCTATGGTCTATCTTGGGCGTAAACCAGCATCTGCAGTTCCTTCCTACACCTTTTATATTTATAATAATAATAAATTGTGAAAGGAGGGTGGCACACCTTGCAATCGATAGACAATAGACAATAGGTGCGGGAGTAGGACATTCGGCCCTTCGAGCCAGCACCGCCATTCAATGTGATCATGGCTGATCATCCCCAATCAGTGCCCCGTTCCTGCCTTCTCCCCATATCCCGTGACTGTGCTATCTTTAAATAGACTGATTGCCCAAATCGAGTTATCGAACATTTGCAGAACCCATTCTGGAAACCAAGCTCACAAGAGCTGACGAGGTTGAAGCAGTAAATGCACTGTAGCATAACAGATCCAGTCAGACAGACAAACATTTTAAATTGCTTTTTTTTTTAACAAGAGGGTCTATAAACAAAGTGCATTATCAGGACAAGAATTTTCTCAGTCAATGAGGTACCTTCGATGGTTAATTAAAAGAGGATGCAATGGCAAGAACAATAAAAGGTTGTCAAAGTATTGCTCATCACTCCCCCACCCTGTACCGTTCCCCTTGTTGACAACTTGGACTATTTTCCTTGGGAAACCGACAGCACTTGGAAAAATAGTGAGATATTGATCAGCAAATTAGCGTGGGGTGATCTGAGATATTTGGCTTTCTCCACCGCAATGATTACACTTCCGCAAACACTGCAGCAACGGACAGATAAGGCTGCAATTAAATACGATTAAATGAGAGGCAATCAAATAAATTGCTGGTAGATTGGCTGAGCGGTGGAAATGCAATGTTAGCATTCATTTTCAGTGGATTAGAATGCAAAAACAGGGAGGTAATTCTGAGGCTTTATCGGACGCCAAGCATAAGGAATGCATTTGAAGAATTGCAAATAGTTTTGGGCCCCATATCTGAGGAGGGGTGTGCTGGCATTGGAGAGGGTCCAGAGGAGGTTTACAAGAATGAATCCAGGGGTGATTGGGTTAACATATGATGAGCATTGTGGTGGAAGAATGGGGTAGAACTGGGGGGGATATTAAACGGCACGGTGGCGCAGCGGTAGAACTACCACCTTCTAGAGAACCAGGTTCGATCCCGATTACGGGCGCTGTCTGTACGGAGATCGTACGTTCTCCCCGTGACCCGAGTGGGTCCTCCTGGATCTTATGTTTCCTCCCACACTCCAAAGAGTACAGGTTGGGTATAAATGTAAAATTGGCCCTAGTGTGTGTAGGGTAGTGCTCAGCAAAGTTGATGGGCCGAAGGGCCTACTTCCTCTAAACTAATCAGAAGGTAGGATTAGTGTGAATGGGCGGCTGATGGTTGGAACAGGGTGTCATGTCATCTGTACTTCTCTCGATAAAATGATTGATAATCATTCTGGATTATTGATACACAGTAATCGTAAGGTCTTAAGTGATAGGAACAGAATTAGGCCATTCGGCCCATCAAGTCTAGTCCACCATTTAATCCTGGCTGATCTATCTCTCCCTCTCAACCCCATTCTCCTGCCTTCTCCCCATAACCCCCGCCACTCGTACTAATCAAGAATCTATCTTAAAGATATCCATTGACTTGGCCTCCACAGCCTTCTGTGGCAGAGAATTCCACAGATTCACCACCATCTGACTAAAGAAATTCCTCCTCATCTCCTTCCTAAAAGAACATCCTTTAATTCTGAGGCTGTGCCCTTTAGTCCTAGACTCTCCCGCTAGTGGAAACATCCTCTCCACATCCACTCTATCCAAGCCTATTAATCAATTTAATAAAATTATTGGATCCTTACCAGTCACTTCACAACCTCGGACAGGAGCGTTAATGAATCTTTAGATGCCTGGAACAAAATAAATCATTAATATTAGTGATTAAGTCAAAAATTTAAATTCTGTAAAACCCTTCTGTAAAACTCCAAGACCAAGTTAAAGCAGCTGAGGACTGAATATATAAGGGGGCAAGAATTTGCAACCAAACTGCCAATGAAATAGATCGGGCATATAACCAAAGGTAGACACAAAGTGCTGGAGTAACTTAGTGGGTCAGGCAGCATCTCTGGAGAACATGGAGAGGTGACTTTTCGGACCATTATCAGTGCGTCTCTGTGTTACAGTTTCATGCAGATAAAATGGAAAGAGAAGATGAGCAAGTTCATTAGGACCAATACAGTTTGAACAACTTGGTGGAACCATCTAATTTAAATTTCTGGCCTGATCGCCTCCAACTAGACTTACCATCTCAGCTGGCTTGAAAAGACAAGACCCACACATGATGCCCAAATCATCATTTAGCCTGGAAACATTGAAGAGTTTGATGCCCTCATGGACTTGTTTCGCAGCAAGGGAGACTGCCGTCTTAGCAACAGGTCCATGGTCAAAGACTTGGTTGGAAGCACGCTTGATCAGGTATACCACATCAAAATGTAACTGTGTATCTTCATGCTGAAATTGTGTAAACTGAGTATTATAATGACTCTAGGTTTGGCCCCGTGGCAGTAATGTCCATGTCGTGGGGCTGGAAACAGGAACTATCCTGAGCAAATTCTGCTACCGCCATCATCTAGAATTTAGAAGATTGAGGGGGGATCTTATAGAAACTTACAAAATTCTTAAGGGGTTGGACAGGCTAGATGCAGGAAGATTATTCCCGATGTTGGGGAAGTCCAGAACTAGGGATCACAGTTTAAGGATAAGGGCCGAGATGAGAAAATCATTTTTCACACAGAGTGGTGAATCTGTGGAATTCTCTGCCACAGAAGGTAGTTGAGGCCACAGTTCATTGGCTATATTTAAGAGGGAGTTAGATGTGGCCTTTGTGGCTAAAGGGATCAGGGGGTATGGAGAGAAGTCAGGTACTGGATACTGAGTTGGATGATCAGCCATGATCATATTGAATGGCGGTGCAGGCTCGAAGGGCCGAATGGCCTACTCCTGCACCTATTTTCTATGTTTCTATCTATTGCAACAAGTGATGGCGCCCATTGATTGTCGCCGGGAGCTTGCGTCCTTTTCAGGACGGACGATGACAGCGAGGTCAACATTTGTAACATGGAAGGTGGACACGAAAGGAGAAGACATCCCTGCACAAGGCAAAAAGCTGAAGCAAGATAACTTCTGCTTGTTGCGTGGAGAAATGTTCCCGCCCTCAGACCAGCTACAGTTCATGTCAGAGACCAATTATTTACTCGGGAGGATCCCGGCACAAAATGTTGTCAGTCTGCGCTCTGCAGAGGGTCTGCCTGAACCGCTGAGCGCCCCCAACACTTTGTGTTTTGATTCACTCAGATTGCTGTTTGTCCACAATGCCCGTCACATCGGCCTGGCAACGACTCAGTCGCAGTGGAGAATCAGCTGGGGTTGAAGGGACTCAAGAGTGTTTAATTGTCCCCTGAACAATGAATCGCTTCCAGGGTAGACAAAAATGCTGGAGAAACTCAGCGGGTGCAGCAGCATCTATGGAGCGAGGGAAATAGGCAACGTTTCGGGCCGAAACCCTTCCGGGTTTCGGCCCGAAATGTTGCCTATTTCCTTCAGGGATTCGGCCCGAAACGTTGCCTATTTCCTTCAGGGTTTCGGCCCGAAACGTTGCCTATTTCCTTCAGGGATTCGGCCCAAAACGTCGCCTATTTCCCTCGCTCCATAGATGCTGCTGCACCCGCTGAGTTTCTCCAGCATTTTTGTCTACCTTCGATTTTCCAGCATCTGCAGTTCCTTCTTAAACACAATGAATCGCTTCCAACAGGCCAGTAAACACCACACACATAGATAATATATCATTAACAAAGTAAATCAATAAGTAAATGACTACAAAAGTAGTGCCAAAAGTCCAAAGTCCTTTGCGCAATCAAAAACAGTCCATAGTACATAGTTAAGATTAGGGTTGTGTTGTGTTGTGTTCATGATCCAGCTGGTTGTGTGGGTCTTTGATGATGCTGGCTGATTTCGTTCAGCACAGTGATTCATGCCACAAACGGCATAGGCCTTATCGCCAATAGTTTAGTTTGGTATCGTTTAGTTTAGTTTATTGTCCTAATATCGAGTTATCGAACATTTGCAGAACCCATTCTGGAAACCAAGTTCACAAGAGCTGACGAGGTTGAACAGTAAATGCACTGTAGGCATAACAGATCCAGACAGACATTTTAAATTGCTTTTTTTTTAACAAGAGGGTCTATAAACAAAGTGCATTATCAGAACAAGAATTTTCTCAGTCAATGAGGTACCTTCGATGGTTAATTAAAAGAGGATGCAATGACAAGAACAATAATAGGTTGTTAAGGTATTGCTCATCACTCCCCCACCCTGTTCTGTTCCCCTGCTGACAACTTGGTCTATTTTTCTTGGGAAACCGCCAGCACTTGGAAAAATAGTGAGATATTGATCAGCAAATTAGCGTGGGGTGATCTGAGATATTTGGCTTTCTCCACCGCAATGATTACACTTCCGCAAACACTGCAGCAATGGACAGATAAGACTGATTTTGTTTATTGTCACGTGTACCGAGGTACAGTGAGAAGCTTTTGCCGTGTGCCAACCAGCCAGCTGAAAGACAATACATGTTTGCAACTGAGCCATTCACAGTGTACAGATACATGACAAAGGGAATAGCGTGAATAATTAGAGCCAGTGATATTCGATGAAAGATAGTCCGAGGGTCTCTCCAATGAGGTAGATGGTAGCTCAGGCCTGCTCTCTAGGTGTTTGAGGCCGTGCCTCCTGTAGGTGCCATGGATGGTGGAGAAAAAATGCTGGAGGATCTCAGCGGGTGAGGCAACATCTCTGGAGAGATGAAATAGGCGACGTTTCGGGTGGAGACCCTTGGTCAGACTGATGTCGTGGGGGGGTGACGTTGGTGGACCAGGCGGTGCCCACCATACTTTGTAATCTCCTGCGTTCCTGGGTGTTTGAGTTGCTGAACCAGGTCATGATGGCAGCTTGCGGAGATGGCTCCACAGACTCAACCCCAAATTCAGGCCAACGTGTCCCAGGGTTTGAAGACTTGGAGGAGTGCTGGGACCAGAGGGGTTGGGGATGAAACAGGTTACAGAGAGAATATAGCAGATAAAATCATGAGAGGAATAGATCGGGTAGATGCAGAGAGTAGGGTGATCGAGGACCAGAGGACATAGGTTCAAAGTGAAGGGGAAAAGATTTAATAGGAATCCGAGCGGTAACTTTTTCACACAAAGGGTGCTGGGTGTATGGAACAAGCTGCCAGAGGAGGTAGTTGTGGCTGGGACTATACCATTGTTTAAGAAACAGTTAGACAGGTACATGGATAGGACAGGTTTTGAGGGATATGGACCAAGGGCAGGCAAGTGGGACTAGTGTAACTGGGACATGTGGGCCGGTGGGGGCAAGTTGGGCTGAAGGGCCTGTTTCCACACTGTATCACTCTATGACTCTTATTATTTTTCCAAAGATAGACACGAAATGCTGGAGTAACTCAGCGGGACAGGCAGCATCTCTGGAGAGAAGGAATGGGTGACGTTTTGGGTCAAGACCCTTCTTCAGAGGGTCCCATTCGTTTTCTCCAGAGATGCTGCCTGTCCCGCTGAGTTACTCCAGCATTTCGTGTCTTTCTTCAGTTTAACCAGCATCTGCAGTTCCTTCCTACACATTATCCAACGCTGCCTGTACGGTCCACCCCTGTTTCAAACTTCTCTGATTATTTTGCAGATCATTGAAGCAAACTGAAACTCTATGAGCAGCGAGGCAAAGATATTTCAGGAGCGCACGTCTCAGAATAGGCAAGCAAACTGCTCACTGAAATGGAAAGTATCCTATTAACCTTTCTGAAGACTTGCATCTAAATGACCTAATTGAAAATGCTGGGGGTGAAATAACCAGGTGAACTAGATTCGGTTTGTCATTTGTGCATTCATTATGGCACCAGACAGAAGACTATTTTAAAATTTGAACTAGATTATATTTGCAAAGATAGAAGCTTAATTTCAGTGGGTAGACAAAAATGCTGGAGAAACTCAGCGGGTGCAGCAGCATCTACGGAACGAAGGAAATAGGCAACGTTTCGGGCCGAAACGTTGCCTATTTCCTTCGCTCCATAGATGCTGCTGCACCCGCTGAGTTTCTCCAGCATTTTTGTCTACCTTCAATTTTCCAGCATCTGCAGTTCCTTCTTAAACAGCTTCATTTATTCTACACCACTGACTCTGATAAATATTTATGCACCAAATTTTGATAACCCCCAATTTTTTAAGAAAATCACGGATATAATAGATGAGTATAATTACCAAAATGTAATATTAGGGGGGGGGGGTTTAATTGTATTATAGATACATATTTAGATAAATCAATAAAAGTAAGGAAGAGTAAGGTTAAATCTAAAACTAGTGAATTTTTAAACATATATATAAAAACACTAATAAAACAGTCGTATGGAGAATAGTCAACCCTCCGGGAAGGGAATACTCATTTTACTCAGCGGTACATAAAAATTATTCGAGAATTTATTATTTTTTAGTGGACACAAGATTAATTCCTTATACGATTAACCCTAAATATCACAATAGTATTATTTCTGATCACTCACCGTTGACCTTTACTTTAAAACTAGAGGGAACGCCAGGTATAAAATCGTTTTGGCGTTTTAATACACAGTTAATTAATAATCCACAAGGTTATGAGTATTTAAAACAACAAAATAAATACTTTTTTGATACAAATGAGACACCAGGCATTTCACCATCTTTATTATGGGAAACCTTTAAGGCATTTATACGTGGAGTTATAATCTCATATCAAAGTTACCAAAATAAAAAGAACTCCATAGAACAAGAGACTTTAGAAAAGGAAATTAAAATATTAGAATTAGATAACGCAAAAGACTCAACTATAGATAAACATAATAAGATCACATTATGGAAATTTAAACTTAATCGAATATTATCGACAAGAGTAATAAGATTATTTCAGATCACAAAACAGGCACAGTTTGAATTTGGTGATAAACCACATAAACTTCTGGCTAGACAATTGAAGAAACAGGAGAAGGAAAAGACGATTACTAAAATCAAATCAGAGAATGGGGAACTATTAACGTTACCCCAGGATATTAATAAAAGGTTTGCCCAATTTTATCAAAACTTGTATACGTTTAAAACTAAAATAGAAGACAATATAATTGTAGATTTTTTAGATAATTGTAATCTGCCAAAATTGGACATTTTGAAACAAGAGGAATTAGGAGCACAGATCACAAGGGAAGAAATAAGTGAAACAATAAAAGAGCTGAAAAATGGGAAAACGCCAGGACCAGATGGTTTTAATAATGAATTCTATAAAGGTTTCCAGGAGTTAATGGTACCACGGTTATTTAAGTTATATAAATATGCCTTTACCGAAAATAAATTACCAGAAACATTAGCCGAATCCACAATTACGTTAATACCTAAAAAAGATAAGGACTTAGAAGAACAGGGCTCATATAGAGCCATATCACTCCTAAATACAGATCAGAACATTTTAGCAAGAACTTTAGCAAGAAGATTGAGTAAATATATTAATAAATTGATAAATCCGGACCAAATGGGGTTTATACCTAAAAGACAATCATCTAACAATTTGAGACGCCTTTTTAATATAATGTATTAATACAAAACGGAAAAGGAAGACTTGTCAGTTATATCTCTGGATGCAGAGAAAGCATTTGATCAGGTAGAATGGCAGTATTTATACAAAGTACTCCAAAAATTTAATATGGGAGAGAATTTTATCAGATGGGTTAAATTACTATGTGATAAACCAATGGCAAGAATACTAACTAATAATATATTATCTTCAAAATTTCAATTATCGAGGGGCAATAGGCAGGGCTGTGTTTTATCACCCCTGCTATTTGCACTTATGATAGAGCCGCTTGCTGAAAGGATAAGAAGGCATCCGGATATTCAGGGATATAATACTAAGGATACTATTAATAAAATATCACTATATGCAGATGATATACTTTTATATATTACAAACTCCCAAACGAGCATCCTGAATCTATTAAATCTAATAGAGGAATTTGGCTCTTCCTCCGGTTATAGAATAAATTGGAATAAAAGTGAAATTATGTCATTAAAACCCCAGAAAGCGAATCACCTATTAAAATTTCCATTTAAAATCGCAACGGAAAAATTTAAGTATTTGGGTATTCAAGTTACTAGAAGATATAAATCATTATTTAATGTTAATTTTATACCATTATTAAATACATTTGACTCACTGATTAAATTTTGGAGAACGCTCCCACTGTCACTAATTGGCAGAATAAACACTATAAAAATGATAGTGCTACCACAAATAATATATTTATTCCAATCTATACCGATATATATACCAAAACACTTAAAAAAAATATTAGACTCGAATATTTTTAATTTTATTTGGGATTATAAAGCACATAGAATTAAAAGAAATCACTTGTGCAAACCCAAAGAGGTGGGGGGGGTTTGCATTACCTAATTTTCTATACTATTATTGGGCAGTACATGTTAAAAATATAATTTATTGGTTGGACAGTTCTGCTCAACAGTTGGAAAGGATAAGAATGGAGAAAGAGGATTGCGCCCCCTACGATCTAGGAGCGATCATTTTTTCCCCAATAAAGTTGAATAATATGTTATATAAGAAGAATCCAATTATACAAAATACAATACGAATCTGGAAACAAATAAAATTAACTTTAAAATTAAGAAATTTATCAGTGTTAACACCAATAGTGATTAACCCAGTATTTAAACCATCTGGTATGGATAAAACATATAGACAATGGGAAAAGTGGGAATTAAAAAGGTAGGTGATTTGTATGAATTTGGGAAATTTATTATCATTTCAACAACTAAAATCAAAATTTAAATTGAATAACAATCGATATTTTAAATACCTACAGGTATGTGACTTCATGAAGCAATATATACCAAGATTCCAAAGTATAATTTTAGACCCACTGGAAGAAGTAATGAATATCAATGAGGAGTCAACAAAATTAATATCATACTTGTATAACAGTATTTTAAATATAGAATTACCATCAACAGAGGCAATTAGAGAAGACTGGGAAAAAGAATTAATGATAAAAATCTCAAAAGAAATATGGGAAAAATATTTGATGCATATACATAAATGTTCGATCAATGCTAGACATAACTTAATTCAATTTAAAATATTACATAGATTATATTATTCCAAAACTAGGTTGAATAAATGTTATCCAAATATTTCTCCCATTTGTGATAAATGTCTTTCTCAAAATGCCAATATTACGCACTCATTTGTCTCTTGTTCAAAACTTTATAAATTTTGGTGTGATATATTTGATATATTCTCAAAGCTATTTAAGACAAAAATGGAACCTAACACTGAAATGATTATATTTGGAGTAAGTGGAGATGGGAACAAATTAAATACACACCAAAACTCATTTTTCAATTATGGGTTAATAACAGCAAAAAAACTTATACTTAAATTTTGGAAAAATGCTAATATACCAACATTTAAAATGTGGATCAGTAATATGCTGGACACAGCACATTTGGAAGAAACGAGACTCCTCCTAATAGACAAACAAGACCTATTCTTAAGGAGTTGGTCCCCATTTATTGATTTCTTGGATTCATGTGGTGACATAGTATCATGAAAACCAACAGTTTCAGGTATGGGTGAAAGATGATTTAGAATATTAAAAATAAATCATCTCACTGTGGCAATGGAATAATCTCCCTCCTGCTTTCCTTCTTCACTTATTCCTTCTCTTTCACTTTCTCTTTATTGGTTTTTCACCCACGCTCACTAATCTATTCCTCACTTTTCACAACCTCTTTTTCTTCTCTCCTTTCTCACATCTCTCTTTAAAAAAAAAAAGTGAAGTTGTACAGAGAATGTAATATGTTAACGTTGTTTTTGTATCAATGCATTGTACTCGCTTCTAATAAATAAAATAAATAAATTAAAAAAAACAGCTTCATTTCAGTGGCAGGTTTCAGAGTTCAAGGTCAGGGAGACCCAGTTGATTGGTGAATACCTGGGTCGGACTCTCGTGGTTCATAGAAACATAGACATAGAAACATAGAAAATAGGTGCAGGAGTAGGCCATTCGGCCCTTCGAGCCTGCACCGCCATTCAATATGATCATGGCTGATCATCCAACTCAGTATCCCGTACCTGCCTTCTCTCCACACCCCCTGATCCCTATAGCCACAAGGGCCACATCTAACTACCTCTTAAATATAGCCAATGAACTGGCCTCAACTACCTTCTGTGGCAGAGAGTTCCAGAGATTCACCACTCTCTGTGAAATTTTTTTTTCTCATCTCGGTCCTAAAGGATTTCCCCCTTATCCTTAAACTGTGACCCCTTGTCCTGGACTTCCCCAACATCGGGAACAATCTTCCTGCATCTAGCCTGTCCAACTCCGTAAGAATTTTGTAAGTTTTGTAAGAATATCTCTCCCTCCTAACCCCATTCTCCTGCCTTCTCCCCATAACCCCTGACACCCGTACTAATCAAGAATCTATCTATCTCTGCCTTAAAGTTACCCAAAGACTTGGCCTCCACAGCCATCTGTGGCAATGTGTGACACAGATTCACCACCCTCTGGCTGAAGAAATACCTCCTCATCAACTTTCTAAAGGTATATTCTTTTATTCAATGGCCTCTGGTCGTAGACTATCCCTCTAGTGGAAACATGCTCTCCACCTGTCAGGCAAGAACTAAACGCCAAGAGAATGCTGAAGGTAAGCACAGAAGCTGGACTGCAATGAAAATGTTATGGCAATATATCAAAGAATAAAAAATACAGATTTAATGCAGGCGTTTGCGAGGAGATCTATTCCTCGTGGGCTAGTTTGGGTAAAAGCTCCATTAAAGGTGGATAACTAAACACTTCAGGACCATAAAAAATGCACTCTAGAATATTACTGCTCCAATCAATTACAATGCAATTTAATCTGTGCCAGATACCCACAGCACTTTGGCTGAAACGCATTAAATGATATCTGTGCTGAGATACAGTACAAAGTCACGGAGAGGCTGGCCACAACACTTGCCCTCTGTCTCGGCAACCTTCACTCAACCTTCTTGTAAAACCTCCCTCCGAAAATTCCACACATTAGGCGCCAGGACGGAGTTCAACATTCGTGTAAGGAGGAATCGGACATAAAAAGCAACCTGCAAATGGCACATTGCGTGGAGCCGTGGCCAAACCACACACGCGGGGATACTACAGGTGGGTTTGGGTTGCACATTACTGTATCAACAGGAGCTTTGGAAAGGATTTATACGGATGGAATGGTATATAAGGGATGTGACCGCCATTAACTAGGGGGGAAGGAACTGCAGATGCTGGTTTACACCGAAGATAGACACAAAAAGCTGGAGTAACTCAGCGGGACAGGCAGCATCTCTGGCAGAAGGGTCTCGACCCGAAATGTCACCCATTCTTTTTCTCCAGAGATGCTGCCTGACCCACATTAAATAGGTCACAGATCTCCTTGTTCTCAAAGGGAAGGGTTTCTAAAATGATAATCAGGTCACATGATGGAGCCAAAGGAGATGTTCTTGTTCACGATAATGACAAGAACGTGAAGACGTGGGTGGCATGAGACCCGGGTTCCATCCTGACAACTGCTGCTGTCTGCATGGAGTTTATACGTTCTCCCCGTGTCCTGTGTGGGTTTTCTCCAGGAGCTCCGGTTTCCTCCCACACTCCAAAGATGTGCAGGTTTTGTAGGTTAATTGATTTTGGTAAAATTTGTACTTGAGTCTGGACTGATTGCATTTATGTTTTGTTACTCTGATCTGTTTCAACAGCACGTTTTTCACAGTCCCTCGGTACATGTGGCAGTAATAAACCTAAACCTACAATGGAGGAGTTATATACAGCGACACACGCGGGCAAACACACAGACACGCGAACACATAGACACGCACGCGCACACACACGCACATAGACAAGCATGCGCACACACGCGCGCAC